>NW_016690310.1:1537659-1771152 GCF_001604755.1 Lepidothrix coronata | reverse complement strand
GCAGCATTATTATTTTAGATGGAAAAAATACAAAAGTTAAAAGCCTCTTAAGCTTGGATCAGTACCTATGCAAAGAATAAAATATCTATCTTCAAATTAAAAAATTGAAATGTGAAATTTCAACTTAATCTTTTTGACATTATCCCATCTACAAATATATCCTCTTTTAGAGACACAAAGATTTTTAAGTCACCTTTATCAACACTATTAAATTCACAGTTGATGTGTACACCCTCCACTGCGTTCCTTCATGGATCATCACCTTTTGAAACCTGATGTCTGTTATTCAAGTCTGGAAAATTAAACCATGTTAAATTTGTTATAGTCCTCCCTATCACAAAGCCTTTCCTTTATTCATACAACACCCTGTCCGCACAGGACAGAAAACAATGACACAGCCATTTGACTCATCACCATTCATCCTTCATCTAGTGAGCATTCCTAATTGAGGCAGAAAATAAGGAGGTGTTTTGTTTACAGATTTAGGAGGTCAAAATGCTGAAGACATATTGAATGAACTTCCTATATGGACACAGCACCCCACATAAGCACGCACTTAAAAACTCTCTCCAGAATAGTGAGGTGTAACATCTACTTGAGGCACAGCTGTAGAAATACCTTGTTTGTTGAGGTGCTTTTTGAAGGCATGGATGCATTATTTTTTTATGGTGTGGCATTCACAGATGTCATTTCAAATACTTATCAATACTCTCCATTAAGACGTAAATACCAACTGCAATGTTACTGTAATTAGCACTGCCATATCATTTTCCTTTAACAATAAGCAAAATTCAAAAGCTCTTTTCATTATTTCACTCATGTCTAATGATAGGTATTTGATGGTCAGTATTTGCTTTTATTCTTCATGAACATATTATCATACTCATAATGATGAATATAGCACTCTAATTTATAGCACAGAGAAGTTCTACAGACCTAGTTCAGATCACTCCCTCTGGTTTCACTTTAATGTGAAAATCCCCTGTTCTCATTTTCCCCTCTCAAATAAGCATTCTATGTCATATTATAAATAACAGGCAACTCAGTCTGTCTTCCAAGGCAATGACCTTGCCCACATATTTGTATATGCAGTGCTGAGCACCCCTCTACAGATACACAGTAACAACAGCAAAGTAATTCTGCATAACAAGCTGTTTTCACAACATCTGCAACCAGTTATTGTCCATTTCCATTAGTGAACATAAAATTGCTGCCCTCTACACTCAACTACAAGCACAACAATAACCAGATCACTGTAATCTTTTCCAATACTCTCACATTCACCAACACTCCCTGAGTGGTTCTAACACAGCCTGTTTACCTGAGCTCTTAAGTACCGACTGCAGTTGCCTAAGTGTTATGAATTTGCCAAGGAAGACCCCAGTCCAGCCCAATACTCAGTAATGTACCTTGACAATTAGGAGACCTATATGGAGTTTAAATAATACTAGGGGAAGTATAGAGTAACTCAAACAATATAAACCAGGTTGCTTGAATTGCTTTTAGCAATTTGGCTGAAATTAGTAATTGGCTTAAGATGCTGCTATTTTTTTTCTAGAGCTCATGAAAGCAGAGAGAAAAGAGAAAACATCCTTCCAAGTCATTTTGCCCCTGTTTTTCCCATCCTGCAAGGGTAATATTCCTGCCTTGTTTTCGTATTTTTGGCTTTCACTGACTTCAAGGTCACCTTTTCAAGACAACAGATGTCACATTTGCATGAAGGGAGCCTAAAGAAATGCACTAACTTTTCACTGTTACTTCTGAACACCACAGATACATTTAAAATCAGGAAAAGTTCATACAACTGAAACTTACTCGACATTCCCTGCAGCTCTTGGTTAATACTCGTTGACCTTCTGCTAGCACTTTGCCTCCGTAGATACACTTTGCTGTAATTGGAGAGAGGAAGGAGGCAGATTAAAATTAAATTAAATCAGTATTTAAGCAGTAAACAAATGCAAGGCATAACACAAAAGTCAAACCAGTATTCATTGAAAAAATATGAATACGTTAAAACTATGATGCATTTTGCTTTCATCAGAAGTCAGTATTATATATAATTACAAGCAAAGCAGCAAACAAATAATTAGTTTTTAAGAGAAAGCAGCATTTTTACCCAAACTAAAGAGAGGGAATAAAAGCATAAACAACATGTCCTGGACTAAATTCCTTATCATTCAATGGCAAATATTTTAACTACTGACATTCTGTAGACTAGCTACAGTATTTGTGTTATTAGAGGTCTTTGTGAGTCACTTCAAGAACTGGAGACATTTATTAGTGTACAGTTCATCGAGAGAATAATATAAGCATAGATTTCAATTAAGCCTTCATATTTTTTTGTGGACACAAAGGTGAACTCTTCAACTTGCTGGAGCACTGTAAAAATGGATTAGATGCAGTGAATGACTGTACCGAATCAACAAACTACGAAAATCTATTTCAGAAAAATATTCCTCAAGCACACACGAAATAAGCAGATTTCCCAGGAAACTGAAAGCTCCTACTAAAAAATTCTTGTCTGAAGTTTTGATCCTTCTGCCAAAGATAAGCAGCTCCACAAATGAATCAACAGACTAGAACTTGTGAGCATTCCTCGTTCATTTCAAGGCAAAGTAAGAATACTGCCACCATGGAGAAGGCAACCTCGAGCAGGGCCACAGCAGCATAGAGCTTTGTCAAGTATTACCACAACTATCACAGTCCCCTTGCAACTACATATCTAAATTTCACTTCCAGAGATGGACAGTAAATCCATTAATTAAAGAGAACAGCTGGACTGTTACGATCTCACACAAGTATCCATTATAAAATCACCCTGCATTTCTGGCCAGGTCAGTGCTAAACACTGATAAAATAACTTTTTGTTGTGGAGATTCAGTTCTTTCTGTACTTGACCAGTAACAGTCTGACCTATGGCACTGAAAGGAAAGCTAAAAGGTTTGAATCCTACGTTACAATTGAGCAGAGCTCTTAAAGTTTCCCGAGGCAAGCCACATGCACAATGCCAGTGTTCAGAGTACTCTGTTCTCAAAAGATTCAGACTACCTAGGACTGCTCTACCTCAATTTCTCTCCTGAATAGCAAGGTAAGGGAAGCACTCACAGGTGCATGTGTGTCCTCCTTACAGCTGATAGCAGTAGCAGTATTTATTCCACAGCAGCAACTGCCATAGCCAATTTGATTACCAAAGTTTAAGCAGAAAGGACTGCTAGATCATCTTCTTCTAACAACTTTTTGTGAAAATGCTCATTTCTTAAAAAAAAAACCAACCAAACAAACAAACAAAAAAAAACCTCCGAATTTTCAGGAGAACCCAGTTTTCATCACCACCAAAGCATTTGAAAAACAGGCTTCTTCCTTCTGGTATCCTAATTTTCTTTGTTTTTTGAAAGCTGCCCTAGTTTTTATGCCTGACTTCTTCAGGAGGCTTCATTTAAATTAGGAATCCCAGTAACTATTTTTGGGAGGATATAAATAGAGAAATTTCCTTTTTCTTTGTCTGTTCTCCTGACATGAATATTTTTAGCAAAAGAACGGAGACACCAGAAAGCAAGTTCATGTACAACTCAGAAAAAGTGATATTTTAAACAAAATTATAGTCTTTTGTCAAATATTATTTGAAAGTCTAAGATGGCAGGGATCAAAACTGAACCACCTAAACCCCTTAACATATCAGACATTAGAGCTACTTTGTTCATTAACCCTTAGCTGAGACAGAAAAGTGTTCAATAATCCAGCCATTCAAAAATCCCTGGAGATGGCAAATTACAGCTGATGATTCTATCAGAGCTAAATAGAAAAAGCAGTGAGAAAATAACACCTGCAGTGCAGCTCTTTGGAAAACCTCTGCAATTACTACTATCTCCCCAAAAGTGACTAACTGTGGTCCTAGCACATCATTTTGTCAAGGAGCTCGCATTTACAATCCATTTCAATCAACTTCCACACGTCCCTTCCCATTGACTGACATGCTGAGTTCTTGTCAGAATAACAAGCCAAGTTTGTGCCAATCACTGACAAAAGGCAAGTTTGATTGTTCCTCTTCCCTTTACAAATAACAGGAACACAGTTTACTCAGGGGGATATACATTGAACCTAGGATTTTGTGCCTTACAATTCCTTTGTGTCAGATTCCGGCTGCTTTGCACACACACGCCAAGAGGAGAACCCAGTTTCAGGAAAGAACTTTCTAGACTCTGTCGCAAACAAAAACATTTTGAGACACAAAAAAATAGGCCAGCATGGCCACTTTACCACTCAAGCACTCTGCTCATGTACTCTTTCAGTATGCAGAATATTCATGCTGACATATAGCTGAGAGAAATGAGATTACATAAGTAAAGAAGAACAAGTGCAAGATCACAGCTAAAGGATATTTGTGCATGGAACTAATGAATTCCACAACTGAAGAAGGGTGACAGAATGCCAAAAAAGTGTTATTGTTTTCCTAATAAATCTTAAAATTATTCAACATCCCTGTCTTAATAAATTATTGAAAAACTCATGCATGAAGTTTACCAGTCTTCCAGAACAAATCAGGGGAAAGATAATTTCTCAAAGTATGACAGGCATCAGTATACAGCTCAAATTTTCACATAAAAATTGTCTTTGTTCCTTATACTACTATTAAGGCAACAAATATTGAATATTCCTTCCATGAACATTAACTGACAGCTTTCATTACCAGAAGAAAAAACTGAAAGCTAACAATAACACTGAGCACAAAATTTACTTAACTTTTCTTTCTTCTCATTAATTTATTTTTAAATTAATTACAGCAAACTATCACTTCACACAGTGATCCTAACCCAGGGTCTAATATTCTGTCATGTTTGTTTTAAAGAACAACCTTTCAACCTGAAATAAAAGACAGGCAAAAAGGTAACAGCTCAGTTCATTATTCATCACAACAGAAAGTTCAGACCATAGGCTTGATGCTCTTCTGCATCAACAGGGTTCCCAGCCCCAAACCAGATGAATAATTTTCCAGTGACAATAGGTAAAAAGAGTACCTCAGAAATTTGCAATACTTGTTTCATTTCTCAGCAATTATTTATTTTCATCTTAAATCAAGTCTGCCACTGTGACTCGTGTCACTTGAATTACCAGGACCTCTGAAAGTCATTACAGAATGTGCCTGCTGTCAGGACAGGTTTAACTCTGCTTAAATGGAAGGTGAAACTGGGAGGTCTGTGTGATGTACTTACCCTTGCACACTTTGCAGCACTGACTTTCCACATGCACTGGGAGAGCATCAGGAGGACACTCAAGAGGGGGACAGGACATCCTTCGGCACTCCACAACTCCACTCTAAGCAAAGGTTTTTAAGACAAAATTCTACTACTACCACTGCAGTTAGTGAGTATTTTACACAAAACACAAATAAAGACTATTTAAGTAAATGAAAATAGCATTTTGGATTACAAACCCATCCTTCACTAACAGATCTAATCCCATCCAACTACAAAATGAATCAAAGTGCATCTGAAGCTGAACTGCCCTATTTTGATACATATTACTGGTTTTACCCCCCACTCCCTGAGCAAAATGCATTAAGTGGAAAGCATAAGTCCCTGTTTATAAGAACACAAGCACTACTTTCTGTATGCTGTTCCAATCATCTTTGAGATTTTTAACAATCAGGTTTCTATTTTCCTGAGCAAACAAAGGCTCTCTTCAGATATTTATCAAATAATTTCAAAGATACAAGTTTTACATACTAATTCTCTTTCTGTTCCTTGTATTTTTCCAACTGATAAATGCTGAAAACAGAATCTGCAAGTTTTTACCATGCAAGATGCGACTAAGCATCTATGAATACTATTAAGATAATGCTTCCTTTTTGAAAAAGCCACTGCAATGAAAACAATTCCAAACACAAGCAATGCCACCTGTTCGCCCCAAAACCATAAAGTCCTCACTGCTATAATTAAAACAAATAAGAAAGCACTGTCGAGGGAAAGTAGATTTTATTTATGAAGCCTGCAAATACACAATGTCAAAATTTTATTTATTTTATCATTCTCCTCTCTATTGTCCATACTGCCCCTAGATGCATACTAAAAACATAATAATTCTCAGAGTTAACATAATGTATTCAAAGGCCATTTTCACATTTTTATTAGATCCTGTTCTTGAAACTCCAGAAATTCTTACTTTGCATGTGCAGTTCCTGCAGTGATCATCTTCAACCCATGAGTCTTTGTCTCTATAGATCAATCCATTTACTTGACAAGTCTTCTCACAATGACAGTCTTCCAATTGACTCAGTCTTGTTTCTGCATAATTTAACTATAAATTAAAGTAACTTGATGAGATTTATGCAATTCAAACACATTATTTAAAAAAGCAAAAACAGTATAGCTATTTTTAGCCATGCCAAGTTTGCCTACAACTTTTGAAACACTGACCCAGGATATCAGCAGGTGTAAACTAACCCTATTCCTCAGACTTTGATGGAACTATCCATGCTAATTGACAACAGTTTATGACTCATGCAACAGTCTCTTGTACAGCAACTAAACCCCTCAGGAATGTCTGGACATTACCAAAAGTACAAAAAGACAATTTTCTTTTTCTTTTAAATTCTTAATCGCTCATCAATCTGATCACAGGTAAAAAAGCAGGAAGACTGGCAGACTGACTTCCCCATCTCATCACTGTTAAGCATCAGCTAGACTAATGCTTTTAACCTTATAACAGCAACTGATATCTGAGGGGGAAAGAAAGCATTTTAATTCAGTGTAGTACATGATCAGGGAGAAGTCATGCTCCTGGAGTAAAACCTGGTGGCACTTAACACTCCTCCCTGTTCCCATTACCTCCTCAATTCCAACGACTTAAAATGCATATCAAGAAGTTAAAACTGATGCATCTTTTCCAAGTATTGCAACTGCAGGCTAGAAATTGCTGTGTTTACTGATGAGATACTATGCAATAACAAATGGGGACAATGCTCATTCTTGTAGCAGCAGCAGCAAAGGACAAGGCTTTTTGAACCATACTCTCCTCAGCCACAGCACAGACCTCCCTTTCATACAAAGGACCACCTTAACATCCTCCAGAGAGGAACCACCTTGCACCCAGTATCATGCTCTCTAATCCCTAAGAGCATTCAAAATTGCTTTACCATTTTCTAATACTAAAAATAAGTAAACAAATGTAGAAATATAGGCTTAGAAATAAATATGTGCATTCTTTCCTGGCTTCTCCCCTGCCCATACAAATAACTGAAAGATGACAGGCTTGTGTTAAAAAACAAAAAACAAACAAACAAAAAACAAACAAACAAAAAACAAACAAACAAAAAACAAACAAACAAAAAACAAACAAACAAAAAACCAAACCAAACCAAAAAAAAACCCCACCATATTGTTTCTGACAAAATAAATAACAAAAAATACCAAAAAAAAAACCCCAAGTCATCAAAATTTATAAGGAAAATTTTGTTATTCATAAAAGTGTTCCTGGCATATAAACCCATGATGGAAACAAACCAGATTAACTAGTCCATCAGTGAACTCAAGTACTCAATTTTTCTTGATTTTAATCAAAGTCAAGCTTCAACCTTTCTGACCTCAACCAAGCAAAGGCTCAGCAGAAAGTTTTGTGCTTGAAGTCTTCATGTAACACCTGAATACAAAGCACATCCTAGTGTGGGCCCATAATTTACCAAAAGAAATTATATTCCACTCAAAGAAAGGCAGGAGATGCCTGGACTGATTTCAGCAGATTGTTAAAGCTGCCTGAATTATTTTAGCCATTACATTTAAAGAGGAACTAACAGTTCTCTAGCACGGCAGTTGGGAATGCTGCAATATAGCACAATCCTTTTCTCCTGCAGCAAATTAACATTTTAGCCAGATTCTAATACTGTGACATACGGTGTGGCTCAATTTAAGGACACAAGATTAAATCAATTGGACATATATACTGGAGAGGTTCAAATCATGACAAAAATAAAATAGGTTTTAAAAGCTAGCATTTATTCATCTTTAAAAGCTATGTCTTCACAAAACATGGGTAGGAAGAGGACAAAAGTGTGGTTACATTGTTACAGGTCACGATCAAATGCTCCTGTGCTCAGCACTCCATGATAACCTGCTATGCTCTGCTGGGCCCCTTACACAGCCCCCATGTCCCATCCTGAGCCAGCACTGGACTCAGGGGACCCTGAGGTAAAGCCCGGGCAGGAGGGTACTCCCCTTTCCTGCCTTCATACTGCACAATTTGCACAGCTACTAAAATTATCAGAGCCTGAAACACTAGTTCGGTGTTTTCTTCCCAGGCAAGACCAGCTCTGGGTCTTCACAGTTTTAATGTGTATAAACTGCACACAAACATTCATTCCAACACTCCTTGGTCTACTCAGGGCTGTGATACAGCTGTAACCAAACACAGACTGAAATCCTAGATATAGTGGAACCTAAAAGCAACAACTAGACATCAAACCACTTTTTCCAAAGGTCTTGTTGTTGTTCATGCTCTGCACCTCCTGCTGCAGGACCAGGCGCTAGGGATCCTTGCTCATGTTCATTAGCAAGCCATTCTCTGACCACCTGCCCTGCTAAACGGGATCTCTGCAGGCAGCTCACAGCCCTTCAAAGCCTTGCTCTTTGCCTTGCCATACATCATCCCATACAATATACTTGTATCTACATTAGTACCACTTGTGGCTATTGTGGCTAGGACTTAAAAGGCCTAATGCACAAACCTTAATGCTTCCCTCCAGACCCTCAATTTTTAACTTGCATTTGTCTACCAAATTAACCTCCTTTCCTGCTGCATGCATTTTTTCCCTGGACAACAGTATTTCTGTAACAACTGCAATGAGACAGTCAGTAGACTACTACAACGGAAAAGGAACTTGCAGTGAAGGATTATCCCAGCACCCTTTATGAAAGCAGAGTCTTTGCAGTACAAATACTGTGTTATTTGCTTCCCCTCATAAAGTACTAGCAAGCAAAAATATAATTAACATCAGAGGAAGCAAGTTCCTCAGTACAGTGCATAATTGGAACTTGCTCATACCACCAGCAGGGCTCAAAATAATTGCCTCTCTTTCACAGCACAAGCAGAAAACTGAACTAAAAGCTTTACATTTTGCATTTGGAGCCAGCCTGTCCAAAGCATGTCAGCTGAGTAAGTGGATTGTCAGGATAATGCTCACATTCTCTAAAAAACAGTTTCCCCTTTCCTGTTGGGAAGGGAAAGAACTCTTACAGGCAGCACAGTAAAAAGTATAATGTTTTTACACAAGCAGCACTACTATGCAAATCCTATTTCTGAAATTCCTCTTCAGTTACTACACTGAGATTAAATGCATCCACAGGTTGTTGAATTTTCACTTAAATCTGTAAGTAATTAACACATAAATGCTGTTTCAGAAGAGACAATTAATTGTCCTTTACCACAAACCAGATGGTTCACCAACATTAACCTCCAAAAATGTTCAGATTGTCCTTTAACACACATTAGAGGTTCAGTCACCTCTAAAACAGTTTCCCATCCCAAAACTTCACCACAGCCTTAGCTGAAGGGCCCTGGCTCACACAGAGGTTGACTGTGTATTGTAGGAGCAGAGCCTAAAGGAAATCTCCAAAATCCAAAACAAGCAAACAAAAAACCCCCCCAGCATTATAGGTCCCCATTCATCCAATGCATGATCCAAACCAGGGGGAAAAAAATAAGAAAGAAAAAAAAAGGGGGGAGGGGGGAGAACAATCCCCAAAATCTAAGCACACACCACATCACCTGGAGCTGGATTAACTTTCACACTGACAAAAACCACTGATCAAAGGTGATGTCAAGATCAGCACAGCCAGCAGGTTCACAGGCATTTTCATTTTGGGGCCTCATTCCAGTTCCCAGGAAGGACACTATACCAGTCCTGAAGACTTCCCACAAACAAACACATCCCCTCGGACAGCATCACGTGGTGAGGAAATTATTGAGGAATTTCACTCTTGTTTCTGCATTTATCCCTCAGCATGAAAAGGAAAATAAGGCTAGGGCTTCTTACAAAAAAAAAAGTAGACATCTGGGCATTTTTTGTCACTATCTTACAAATAATAAAGTAGACAACAGAAACTCTATTAAGCTTAAGGGACATCCGTGGATCTATATCCATAAGTCTACTGCAGACAGGGAGAAAAAAAATGGCTCTGCCATGAAAATGTAGAATAGCTGCATAAGGAATAAATACTTTCATCTTAGCACAGAAGGAAATGGGCAACTAACAAAAAAGCTTAGGTACCTACTTTTGCAGTCATTTTTGCCAGGAGTTCTTGCAAATCCATGATTCCTTGCACCAGACTTAAGAAATCACTGCAGGTCGGGCATGCTCAATAGAGGAAGAGTAAAAAGAAACAGCAAGGAAGAGAAGGAAAGACACAATAACCCATAAATAACCAACAGCCTATCATATTTGATTTATCTGAACATAAAATGCAATCTGTTTACACAGAAGTTCTGCCTTCTGGAAGTGAGCACACGCAAAAAAATTACAAGCCCGAAAATATTATTTTTAAAACAAGAAAACAATCTGTATGAAAAATCTAAGATAGAGAAAATAAAGAAATTGCTACTTACTGCGATTCAGATTAGGACACTGCATTATATATCCATTAGGTATAAAGATGACTTTCACATCTTGAATAACACCCTTTGTAAAAGAAGAGAAAACTGGTAATACAGACTACAAACATTGACTTAAATCTGTAGAAGCTGTTTCACAAGTCATTTCTTCAGTGGATACGAAAAAATTACCAGCTCACTCTTCTTGTGAGGAAAATAACTGAAGATGGACAAAATGTAACAACTCCTATCAGCGTGTTTGGATTGTTATTTTCATAGAACGCAGAAATAATATGGCTTTGTCTTTTGTAATCGCCAAATATAAGCTGCTTAAATGTCTTAAAATGGGGTGAGACTGGTGAAAAAAGCAGTAAAATAATAACCATTGCTCAAGCCGATGACACACTTTTCGAAAAGACAAAAAAAAAAAAAAAAAGAAATTCCACAGTAAAACTCTTTAGTGATTTAGCCAAATAAGACTGTGAAATCAAACACTGTGAAAAGACGAGTATATAGTGCCAGATGTAAGTAACAGTTTACACTTCCATTGTTTGCTTTCATTTAGCCTACTAGCTCTGTGTCTCAACAGGCAGTTCATGTAATCGTGCCATCAGTCAGAATGAAATCCTCTCTCTAGCCCTGACAGATAGAAAGATGCCCTGCACAGGACTGGCAGAGGGTCAGAGCCAGTCAGTGCAGGTTGTATGATGATCCTAAACCAACCTGGGCAGGACAGGAGAGAGGCAGGACCAAAAGGTCCAGTGTTGGTTGCATCCTCTCTTGTCCCTGACCTGCAAGGATACCCCCGATGGAAGTGGCAGATGGGCCAGTATCCCTGCACACCTGGGCCCTGAAGAACCCTAGATCCTCCAGATAGTCCAGAAAATGCTGAAGGTTGTGTTTGCTCTCTTAAGGTCAGGACAAAGCTTTTGCTACATCTTCAACTGTGCAATGTACTCACTTCACAAGATCCACTAGCTTTAATAATGTCATGGTCACTAAGGGAGAGGAGAAAGGGAAAACAAAGGACCTCTAGAGCTGATAGTTGCACTACCCTGCCTGTTAATCAGATGTTGTGACACAGCTCTATCTCCTCCCAGACACTGAAGAATTTTTTTAATCTGAAAATAAATTTATCATGGCAGCAGTTATTATCTAAATAAATTACTGATTTGCAAGACTATGCTTTAATTTTCAGTTAAAATGCCAAACAGTGAGTTTTGCAGACCAAGGACGTAGTCACTTGCTCACAGGCCCTTGAAGTCCACCCATAAATAAACTAAAGGCCTCAGATAGCCCTTGAAGCCTGGTAAGTACAGCAAGTAACATATGATTTAACATTTATATGGTCATCTGTTAAAAGAGCAGAAGGTAATCAGCAAGCTCTGTTTCCTGCTTACTGTTTCATGATCAAATATTAACTGAAAATATTAGTAGAGATAATCAGATCGCACTGTCTTTCTTGCATAAATATATACATTTATTAACCTTTTCATCTATGAGAATAATGAAACCATAAGCAATGAGAAGTAATACTGTCACTGGAAATGGAACATCCTGAAAGCCATTTTCCATACTTTCTGTCAGCAGTCATCAGTGAGAAATTAAAAGGTGAGGCATAAAATATATTTCAACTCTTAAGCCTCTCCAGTGAAAAGCTCAACCAAGAGAAAATGAGATTACAAAGTTTCACCAGACCATATCACTCAGCTAACAAGGCACCATCCAGAGAGAAGTGATAAGGTATTTTCTTCAGCCTTTTTTTTTTTAAGTGCATCTTAAGCTTCAAATATGTTTGTTGCATGAGAGTCACACTGCTCAATTGTCTTTTGGATAGATTTGCATTTAAATACAGCCTGAAGAGGAAACACAACTACTTTATTTGTCTCAATTTCTGGCCACATAAAAGCATATTACCATAGAAAAACATATGAATATGAACTTCAGTTCACTAACATAGATGCCTTTTAAAAGTCTATAACCACATGAACAGAATTAATATGATCAAGTATAGAAGAGAACTTTGAAATGGTAGAAATTTTGATGATGTATTTTTTTAATAGTAAGACTTCATCATAGGCAAACACTTATTACAGTCATAATTATTGTAACAAACATGAACAAACTCAGATTATTCCTGCTTGAGCATTAAGTCTAGGTTACTGAGAGCTTGGATTTGGCCTTGACAGGGAGATGTCAGCAGCCAAAATCTTTCTAGTTTTACCCTCCCAAGCAGGCATCACCTTTATACTATCATTAAAAACATTTGGTTAATGACAATCAAAGCTTCAGTTCAGCATCAGGACTCACTGACATGAAGAGCCTTCATCTGTGCAGGCAGATTACCTGCTACAGGATGAAATTCAGGTCTGCAGCATTAAGTATCAAGCCCATCCCATGAGAATGTAATACAACAGTCCAGATTATGGCACTTCTCCTGTCTCTACTAAATAGAACCCTCCTCTCACATTCTGTGAAAAGGCTCATATATTCCATGAGCTCTCCACTTCTGCATTTTCATTTCCCCCATTGCCTTTCACCCTCTTTAAAACCTCCTTCTCCCACAGAGATAATGGGAGCCACACAGCTGTGCCCGTTGCATCGGCCAGGGCTGGGGAAAGGCTCTGCGTGGAACACCAGCAGAAATGCCTGAAACTCATGTGCCTAAGCAAAGCCATGCCAACACCACCAGATTTCCACTCGATGAGCACTGTGCTGCTCCACACAGTGCAGACATGCCCCTTGCCAGGCACCTGTACAGCTGCCCTCAGCACGGCATTTAGTCTGCACCTCGGTCCATACAACTCTGAGTCCAAAATTATTATAGAGTCATATGAGATTATATATATATATATATATGAGATATACATATGATGGTGTGCAGTAAAATTACCAATATGCTTCTCAAGCACCTAGTATACAATCCCCAGACACAATATGCAGGATCGATAGAGCCTGCTCTAGCAGTTATGAAAATTACTGTCTTTCTACATGAATCACCCTGTCAGCAATGCATTAATAAGCTCATTTTTTGCAGTAGCTCTGTGGAGGGACCCCTAGGGAGAAGGGTTCTCCCCAGCAATAAAACAAAATTTTGCAGATAATTCTGATCCTGACAGCAATCAGATCCATTCCAGAGAGAGAGTTCCCTGGATGTGTGGCAACACTCTTTTTTCTTTCAGTTGCATCTACTTGGGTTTCCTAATCTGATTATAATAGTATTCTCTAGCCCTAAAACAAATCTTGTGTTTGGGACGCTGTCCTGGTTCTGACCGGGACAGGGTTAATTTTTGCAGTAGCCAGGAGGGGTCATGGCTAGGACATGGAGGTTGTTGCTGAATGACACTTCCACTGAATTCCATAACTACCATGGACAATGAGTGTGGATCAACTCCAGAGACACCAGTCGTGAGCTGCTGATGCAGCTGGCAACCAGTCAACAGCACACCAGCCCTCCTGCCCTGGAAGACATCTAGGATGGGTAGAACCCACAGTCATGGACTAAATGAACTCAACAGACATCTTAGAGGGATGGCCATTGACTACGGAAATGAGACTTGAGCTTGTGTGCATATATATGTGTATATATATATATTCATATATAAGTATATGTAGTTGGAAGGTGTAGGATCTGGCCATGACATAAATGGTATAGAATAAGGAGTGGATAAATTAAGGCTGTTGTGAATGGTACTCCCCAGTTCAGTGCCCCCATTGAGATTCTCCCAAACCACAGATCCCCCTTTCTCTCCCCATTCCCACTGCAGCAGGATGGAGTTGAGAACTGAAGGCACAGAAAGTGAAGATCACGAGTTGAGACCAGAAAAATTTACTGGGAACAGCAATGAGATAAGAAAATGAGCAGTAACAGCAACAATTTTGATAGCAAAGGGTATAAGAAATTATTCACATGGACAAACATTCACGATAATAGACAACATTGGAAGGCTCCTTCCACCACATTTCTTCAACCAGAAGGAAGCCCTTCTCCTCAAGGAGTCCCTTTCCCCCACCCCTGTCAATGATGTGAGGTGGTATAAAATAACCTCCATGTCCTGGCCATGCTCCCTCCTGGCTACTGCAAAAATTAACCCTGTCCTGGCCAGAACCAGGACAGAGCCACACAAACAAACCTGAAGTGTTAGCACATAGTTTTCAGTGGAAGTAACTCATGAGATTGCCTTCAAACCAAACAGACAATGCTATCTTAAGTCAGCTCCACATTTGTTCCCACCACTGCTGTGCTACAACCACACTGTCTTGTCTGAACTCCAAGTGCTTGGTCGTAGCAGATAAGTTACAACCAGTAAGAGACACCAGTAGCAAGGGGTGAGACTTCAATTTCCTTGATTACACCATAGAGCACTTCAGTCCCCAGCAAGGCCACAGGCACAGCAGGACTACTTGTGGAATAATCACTGTAGATAAGGACGTGGAACAAAAGCATAAATGTGAAAAATTGCAGCAGCTGGTCACAGTGACTTAGGAATATCACATCCCTCCTGCCTCTTCCGATATACTGAAGAATTACAGTCTAATATAGGCGTGAGATTATGACCAAAATGTGCTTTAATGCTACTCATTTATGAAGAGAAATGACAATTAATTAACTATCATTAAAGAAAGAAAGAAAACTTTTGGAATGTCGAAGATGATACTCAGAACAGCATCCAGTGCTTTTTCTTACACACAGTTTTATGGTTCCAACACACACAAAAATGCTAATTCTTTTTTAACGCTCTTATTTCCCTGCAGATCTCTGTTTACACATTAAGGAAAATATATCTATTTTTTTATATGCTAAAACAGTGAAACAAATTGCTCTGAAAAAGAAAGGGAGGTCCTGCTGAGCATGTAAATATATGGAAAGAGATGTGTACTCTTTACAAACTGGCAAAATCCCAAGTTTTTGCAATGAGTAAAGTAAAAAAAAATTAAGACTTTTGAAACTCGCAAGCAGGATTAAAAAAACCACAACCAATTATATTTCTACCCTGAAGAAAGTTGGTAAAATATTCAGGCATGCATAAAGCAAAGTAAGGCACTTGTCGGCTTTCATTATGATCAATAAAAATTGTCAGTTCATTAGCATATCATTAGCTACCCTGCTGTTTCCAAAGTGTTAACACGTAGAAATATTAATTTGCAAATATATAATATCCCAGAGTTCTGAGGCTCTGACTCCCTGCATAAAATAAGAATTTCAGATAGGCGACTCCAATATAACTTCTTCCTTTCCCCATGTAGCTATAAGCATATGTTTACCATCTGTGGAATAGTGGGAAGCAGCTGAGATAAAAAACCAACAGCTGTAGAATAAAATAATGCTATCAATTCCACTTCCCAGTGACAGCTCAGCTGCTGGAGGATGAAATGTAGTCCAGGTTCAGAGCAACTCTCAGACCATCATTTAACTTAAAAGTTAGCTTTTACCTCTGTCTCACAATTAAAATTGTTAGTTGCTATGCTGAAATAATTTTAGCATAAAATAATTGTCCTAGCTTGTTAAAATCTGGGGACTTTGAGGAGAGGTCCTCAGAAAAAGGCAACTTGTAAAATTGTCTTAGGAACTGACAGCTTCAAAGGGAAACCGAGTGGGTGGTAAATCACCTTGGCAACAAATCCATGCCCAGATTGAGGATAGGCAGATTGGCCTATTGCTGCACTGTAGACTCCTTTCACACATAAACACTTGTACTGTGGCTTCTAATCCGAAACTGGAATAAATATCAGAAACTTTTACTTTGTAAACAAGCTGTTTACCAACTGTCCGCTGTTTCTACAGTTCATATTTCATGAGTGTGAGATAACTAAGTGGAAGTATCTTGTTGACTATTCCTTTTCTTCTTCACATGTCATTTCATAACTGCTTACCTTAAAGAAACCATGTTTCCTGTTTCTCTGTCCGAGCCATAAACTGCTTTCAGGTGTCAAATTCGTTTCTGGGGGATCAATGACACGTTCATAAATCCTGTAGAGGGAATACATTGCCATTATTTTGAATTTTGCCATTGAATTTTCTTTTTCCTCTGAAAACTTTCAGAATTAGTTAACAATAAAAGATGGAAAGTAGAACCAAAAAAAAAAAAGGCCAACATTAAACCCTAATATTAAACACAATACATATCATTGATAGTGATGAAGAAGGTATATTAGAACTTTAAAAGCACCCACCATAGTAGGGAAAATAATAAAATATTTTATTATTTTAAATAGGGATGTCCTTCAAACTCAACCATCCACCCTGGAGAAAACATACAATCATACAGAAGATCCAACTAGATCCAACAACCCTTTGGGAATTTCAGGCTGGTTAGAATTCTGAATGGACTTCACAAAGGAACTTTATTCCACACTACTACACTACTCCCATGGCTTCTTTTTCTTCTGGATTTGTGTTATGCATCCTTGCACATGGACCTTTCTCCCCTCACAGAATTCACTCAGCCTGGGCACTCATGTGTGGTGCCACCACTGCCCATCCAGCTGGT
Source organism: Lepidothrix coronata (assembly GCF_001604755.1). Lineage (NCBI taxonomy): Eukaryota > Metazoa > Chordata > Aves > Passeriformes > Pipridae > Lepidothrix > Lepidothrix coronata. Next base: position 1,754,083 of record NW_016690310.1, on the reverse strand, counting down.
GTCTGTCACCAGCACAGGTCTGGCACAGGATGGGACCTCTTTATAATGCTTGGTATCCAACAATAGCTGCAAGTAATATGAGCTCCATAAGCAACCTTTATGTACTGCATAAACTTGCACATGACTGCAGCAATCTGCATACCAAATTTCGGAAATTAATTCGCAAAAAACTGTTGTAAGACAGAATTTTTAAATCAATGAAGTATTTGGAGTTTGAAAAAGGTTTTGCTTGGGGGTTTGTTTGTTTATTTTTAGAAAAGCTGCAATGAAGTTTCCATAACAACTCTTCCAGGAACACAGACCACTACAATGATATCATCATTTCAGAACATGAAAAATTCAAGGCCAGAGTTACTGACCTTGGATTCTCATATTGCCATGTCACATCGGAGGGAGCCATGAACTCACTGCTCCATAACAAAACCAGCATGCTTAATCAGGATTATTGAGAGGATGATGAAATTTGTTTCCATTACTATCCAGCTCGCAGGGAGTATGTATTGCTGTGTAATCACACCAGCATGACAGCCAATAGAAAAGACTCTGAACACATCAAGACCTTCAGCTTAAAGAGGTGAAATTATCTGTGGTGAAATTAGTTTTCTTTAAAGCTATGGCTTTAAAATAAACATGAAAAACAAACACCAAAGAAAAACACAATCAACCCAACTCATTGCACAGTTATCTTCCCAATTCCACTCCGAGTGTTTCTAGCACAGGTTCACCAGTGTAATCATTCATTTTTCACACTAAGTTGCCACGAGTATTGGGTTTGCATTGCAAGGTTCTGTTAGCAGGGGTGGCTTCTGGGAGAAGCTGCCAGAAGCTTTTCTCATGTCCAACAGAGTCAAAGTCAGCTGGCTCCAGGATGGACCCGCCACTGCCCAAGGCCGAGCCCATCAAGAATGGTGGTAACGCCTCTGGGATAACATATTTGAGAAGGAGGAAAAGCTACTGCACAAGAGCAGTTGCATCCAGAAAGAAGAGTGAGAACACATGAGATACCCAGGACAGTGTAGAAGGAGGGGGAGGAGGGGCTGCAGCCTGTGGTAAAGACCATGGGGAGGCAGCTGTGCCCCTGCAGGTACATTCCCCATCCTCCTGTGTCATTTGAGGGGAGGAGGTAGAGAAAAATCAGGAATGAAGACAAGCACAGGAAGAAGAGAGGGGTGAATTGTGAAGGAGCAAGATCCCTTCAGACTGCGACAGTGAATGGTAGGTATTCTATTTCTCATTACTCTACTCTAATTTAATTGGTAAGAAATGCAACTAATCTCCCCAAGTCAAGTCTTTTTTGCCTGTGCTGATCTCTCCCTGCCCTTATCTTGCTCCACAAGCCTCTCATTACACTTTTTTCTCCCCTGTCCAGTTGAGGAGGGGAGTGATAAAACAGCTGCGATGGGCACTTGGTTTCCAGCCGGGGTCAAACCCCCCATACCACGCTATTGGAAAATTCACATATTTGCAGAGGCCTAGAATAACATCCCAGTATTAAAGAACTTCCAGAAAGGTTGATAAAGTTCTTTATGTCAAAGTACAAAGAGTCATGTATTCCACCCACTTTTGCTTATCAAGAAAAGCAGTAAACCATTTGTCAAAATCAAATGGAAGCAATCTATAAAACTAAAAGCAAACATACTATTTTTTAAAAGAGAAAAAACAAGGAAAATCTTAAACCTAAAACAAAATCGTTATATGAAAATTACAGCTTAAGAATGCAAATACAGGACTCAGAAGACTTCTTCTAATACTCATAATTTTATTGCTCAAGTTTATTATAGGAATTTTGCATGTACCATCTCTATCAATATTTTAAACTGTAAATAGATCCCTTCTGCCATACCTCATGCAAAATCTACTGATGCAAAACTGCTGCAAAATTCTGAACGAGGAACCAAAAATTGATATGCTCCTTGAGAGCATGTGCACTGAATTCCACTTTCATATTAGGAATTTATCTTTGCATATATAACACAACTTTATTCAGGATTTTGGTTAATAATGAAATGGGAAATTTCTCATCTCCTAAAGACTAGTCAATATTCATGAAAGAACACAGTTTCTGCTAACAGATAAAATCCCAGTGCTGACCAGGTTCAACAACACTACTTATTGAAGACTATTTGATTTTTATTCACCTGACCTAGTTAAAGTTGATGAAGATACTCTACAGTATCTCTGTGCAACTGCATATTAAAAAAAAAATCAAAACCTAACTGACATTGTTATATGACAGTTCAACAATAGCTAGTAAGGAAGACAAATCAGAGACTGAAGCAGCTTATCTTGTCTTTTCTGACTTTTTAACAGTCTTTCAACCTATGTGGAAAGGGCTCTATCAACCTTCTTTCCAGAGGCTCTTAAGAAAGTGCCATTCACAGGACACAAAAGCTCAGGATTCCCCATATTCCTCTACTGTTCTACCCTAATTTGAATTCCATTTCTGAAGCAGGTATTTACCTTAAATTAAGGGATTAATTAATGCTTGGTTTGTGCCTTATTCCACATATGTCTGAAAGACTGGTTTGTTTTCTTCTCATAAGATCTGCCCATGGAGTAACAGGCTCAGGATTCAAGAGAAGGTAAGAGATGTAAATCAGTCCTTGATTATCTTCCTATGTCAAAACATGTTTTGGTTGCCACTATCTGGTTTGCAAACAATGTGAACTTACTTTATTACTGTACACTGTTAAACACCAGCAAAAAAAAAAAAAGCCCCAGCAAGCGTACACACAGCTTATTGCTAATCCTATCAGCCCCTCTATACTATTGGGAAATGAAAAGGTCATAAAGCACATCACCCAAAAAAATACAAATCAAAACCAAAGAAAATAAATAAACAAAAACTCACAAGGAATATGGTTTACCATATACTGTTTCTTCAATGAAAAAGAATCAAAATTCCAGTAAGACTGGAAGATGCTAAAGAGCTGTAAAACAGCTAAACAAAATAATACTAGAACTACATGGATGAAACTTTTTCAAACCTCAGCAAGCAGGGCTTCGCCAGCTACACACAATAGCAGCTGATAGCCAGCAGAGCTGACTGAGGCACAGTTGGAGCAGAGCCAGGAACTGGACCCATCTCCTGCCTGCCAAGCTCTGGTTTAAATCACAAAAACATGGTAAGCGGTGCTTTATTCCTAGGACAGGTTTTTGAGGAAGAGAAGGACTTCCTGGGTATTGAAGACAGCCTGTCAATACAAAATAATTACAATGGCATGTGCATTAGTAATTGGGAATAGGGTTTCACCCATAAGTTAGCATTACTCGTGCATGTACATTGCAAATCTATCAAATATTAGTGGTCATTTAGGTGGTTTTTCCAGGGGTTTCCACACTTAGACAAACTCATAAAGCATGAACATTCTGTAACATATTTCAAAGTGCAATTAGAAAAGTTACTACTTAAAGGTGAGGTTCACTTATAATTATTGCTTGTGAAGTGGGAAAAACCCTTGCTCTGCTTCCCTTCCAGTATTGGTTTTCTTTGGAAGGAAAGTAGTTTTCAGGTTGAAAAAATATTTTTGCTGAATAGAAACAAAAGAATCCTCTTTTTTACAGCTACATTAAGCTTCCACATCACTTACTTTCCCTTGCTTGGCTTTCTGGGCTGAGGTGTGTCACCTTTTCTGGCTTTACACCCGCTTGACCAATACTTTGTATTTGGCATATGAATGGCTAAATTATACACTTCCAGTTTATGAAGTGCTGGTCTAGAGCTCCTTGGAGAACAGTTTTCAATACATGTGGCTTTGATACCGACACAGAGAAATGTGCAATACACTTCACAAGAAAAGGAATGCTCAGAAAGAGGACTCCAGGGAACTGTGGTCACTAAAACTACTGCAGACTGAATAGCCCCTCCAACATGAGGAGACCCAGGTCTCCAGGTTAATGGAAGCTCTACTACATACTTCAGACTTTCAGATTTATGATTGCTGCATTCACTTCCCAAGAGAAAGCTTGATTTGCCCCTACTTTATGCTGATATATTTCAAAGAAGCTAAACCATAAAACTGGAGTAATAACAATGAACCAATCCTACTGTCTTGAAATGTTCATGCTCAGAATACATTCACTAACCCCTCATCCTTTTACCAAAATGTAGTGAGAAAAACATCTGTTAGTAGACAAATACCCATGATATTCTTGTGTTTTGTATCCATATCTCTACCCTATCTGCACACTTTATTAAATATTCTTATGCAATCCTCAGGAACACCTTTCTCAAGGACTCAATTCGAACAGGCGTCTCTGCCATAATGAAGACAATATGCAGAAAATAGAAAATCTATAAAATAATCAGTGGATTCCTGAAAGGAGGCACATCTAAAATATTTGCATGCTAATACATATACACACACCCTTCTCTGCACAGAAGAACAAGTTGTCTAGAAATCAAGCTCTGTTGGACAAGGAGACAGTTCCTTTCTGCATATTCAATATAAACTATTTTTAGCATCTTTATAATGCGTAAATATACAACAGTTTAATGTATATGTATATAATACATGATGGTAAAATAGGGAAATATCCTCATTTTACACATGTGCAAACTGAAACACAGAAAGACTGATTAACCAAGATCTCAAAGATGGAGTCTTTGCCCAAGGTCTGAGCCATTAGACCAAGCATGACTGAGACTTAGCTGCCTTACACAGTGGGTCACACTCCCTCTGGAAAAAGCATGACATAGAATTGTCTCTTGCAGTGAAGATGATTTCTTACACATAACTTTTAAAACCAGAAGTTAACACTGGGAGAGTATTTCCACTTTTGTGGAGATGCAGCTCTACTTCACACAGACAGTATTGGCCATGCCAGAAGCATTTTCAAAATTACTGAAATATTTAGCAGAACATGAAAATAAACTTTATGTCTGCTCACATTAGAGTACATGAGCCAACATAGACTGATCAGGAGGTGCAACTGCCTAAAATTCTGAACAATAAAATACAGTGCAATTCAACAGTCACTACAAAGCAACACACCAAATCATGACATTTTCAAATTCTTTCAGGTCTAAAATATGAATGGATTACTAAAATAGGAACATGCCTTCTCCAATTTGCAGGCTAGATAGGAAAACCCCAAAATTAGCTCACTTGGTTAGAGCATGGTGCTAATAACACCAAGGTTGTGGTTTTGACCCCTGGACAGGCCAATCATTTAAGAGTCGGACTCAATGATCCTCATGGGTCCTTTCCAACTCAGAATATTCTGTGAAATCTGTGAACACACACACAGCCCTAAACTGCATTAATCAGGCTTGAACCAGAGAGATTTAGACTTGTGAAAGTATAAAAGCCTGGGGTTTCCTTTGCTTGGGGTCCCTCCTCAAAGGCACCCAGCTTGAGCTGCTATTTTGTTATTTAGTTTTTGCACCAAGATTAAAGTATTTGAAGGATCTGGACTTCTGTGACCCTGCTGTGGGAAACCTGGGGTCAATCTGGTAGGGAAACCTGGTCTGACTGCGTGAGTGTGGTGTGTGCAGGGAGTCAGGCAGGGCACCCATCAGCTCACTGGAGCTGCCCACCGTGAAGGGGCCCGGGTGGTGTGGGTGTGACTGCCAGAACGGCTGCTGGATGGTCAGACAGGGCAGTTTCCTCAGCATTAGTTTATTAGCAGTACACTTCAGAAACTAATAGCTGCAGCCCAAATATCCTTGTGGCTGAGGCATGGCAAGAACTTCCTTTCTCAGCCCCTGGTCTCTATTAATGCAAGAACAGGCTTTTTTTTCCTGATATGGCTGCCATAGGTACTCTGTTGAAGCTATAAATTTCCATGTAGAGAACAGGTGTTGAGTTCATCACGCCCAGTTTTAAATGTCTCAAAAGTTTATGCTTACAGTGGAGCTAGTTCTCTAGACTCATTTAATGAGGAGACCTAAGTGTTTCTAGGGTGTGATTCATCTTACAGTAAATGAATCACTCTCTGAAGGCCGCTCCAACAGCTGCACAGGAGCCCTTCCTGACACCAGGGTGAATCATCAAAACAGATTTTTGCAATTCAAAGCCTAATCCTCGAAACTGTCACTCTTGCAACCATTCATTACCCTGTACACATCCATCTGGATCTTCAGATCCTTTAAATACAGTGATGGGTATGGAGAAGTTCTGTTCATGGCAGTCTTTGAAATAGCACTGTCAATGCCTGAAAGTCAGAGGAGAGAAAGACGTTTCCCCCGTGTTTTGCATCAGTCTTTCTCCTAATCTAATTTGCAGAGGTGTTGACCACCTTTGACCATTGCTAATCTCTGGGTGAACCTTCAAAAACTCAGTGAACGTAAAATTTCAAATGAGAGGCCTCCTAACACAACCCATTGTATAAAAATAACCAGCTGCTTCAAAGAGTTTGTCCAATATGTTTTCTGAATCTCAGCTCCATAAAGAAACTGATTATATCAGTCCTGAGCCTTAGGATACAATATTGGCATTTGTATTTATATCTATTCTTCCAGAAGGATTAAGAACTGATTTTAAAAATAAATATTAGGATATCTTTACATATTTCTCTTTCAACACCTTTTCTATATGCTTCCCTATGAAAATGTGTCAATACCAATGTGATTGGATTTTCTTGATAGTATTTACAGATAGGATGCATTATTTGACATGCATTCAGTTCTGGAGCAACTTTAACTGAATTATTCATTCAGTTTCCAGTGTTTGGTTTCATAAAAATAAATTGAGGGAAATTTTGATTTTTTTTGTGCTATCTCCTCTGTCATAGTATAGGAGTTCACAATCACTTAACGGAGGAAAGCAATTTAGATTAAAATCTTGGGGTTTGAAGGAAACCTTTTCTTATTAATCTTTGAATATACATAGTAACTGCCAACTATTTAATCAAAAGTTATTATTCAGCTCTGGGAGAAAAAAAAATAGGAGGTGTCCAGTAATAGTAGATGTTAGGTAAAAGACTCAGGAGTGCATCTCAGTTCTCTTCAAGCTCTGTCAGCCAAATGATTCCATTGATTTTCCTGTACAATCACAGAGATTAAGTTAATGTACTCTATTTTTCACTTTGATTAATTCAACTACAAATTTAAATTAAAAATAAAAATAAGAAAATAAAAATATAAAAATAAAAATTTATCTAAATATAACTGATAAAAAAATCTCTTTTTTTTCATTCAGAAGAAATTCAAACTAACTTTAGAGACCCTATAACACACAGGAGGAAATTAAACAAATGCAAGTAAAGATGGTTAGAAGAGCACATTTCACTGTCAGGTTTGAGGGTTTATTCTCCACATATAAATGGAATAAAGGTAAATTCACAGAGATATTATCTGCCTGTATGGGGCTTTCCTCACAAAACACAGTAGGTTTTTCAGTTTCCTACAAGGTTATCAATGAATTTTAGCAGTACTTCTTGAGCACTAAACTAAAACCAATCACCATTATCGATTCAAAGTAAAGACAGGACCCACTGAATGACAACAGTGAAGGGCAGAAATCCTTCTTTCTCAGAGTACTATGCCTGTGTAGTGTCTTTCAGCTGGAGATCCCGAGGTCGATTCCAAAACTTTACAAACAAGGTCAATATTACGACCTTTACTCTGCAAATGACAAAACAGACACAAACGGTTCCTGACAATAACAGTGTTAAGAGTGTCTAAGCCCTAGGCTAACAGCCTGTCTACAAGGCTGCAGTGTTTACCCATCTTCATTAAAAAAAAGCACTTCTGAAAGTGCAAAAAAACCAGAAAACAGGTTGAGTCAGACTCTAAGCAGAAACAGAAATTTGGCTGTTTGCTTAAGATTTTTCAAGAGTTGCAGGGAAAAAGAATTATGGCAAACTATGAGGTCAACTGTGTCTTACCTGTGATGGATCCAGAGTGGGACCTTTAAGATCAAGACAGGTAGTTTGATACCCAAATATTTATTGCGTTGCTCAGCTTTGGCAACTGTACTGCTTTTGGCTAGGACAGAGTTAATTTTCTTCACAGCAGCTGGTATGGTGCTATATTTTGGATTTGTGGATAACAAATCCAAGTTTCAGCTAATGCTGAGAGGGGCTTACACAGTGTCAAGGCCTTTTCTGCTCCACACACCGCCCCACCAGTGAGTGGGCTGGGGGTACACAAGGAGTTGGGAGGGGACACAGCCAGGACAGCAGACCCAACTGAATATCCCATTCCATGTGCCATCACACTTAGCAATACAAGCTGGGCGAAAGGAGAAAGGGAATGGGGACATTTGGAGTTATGGCATTTGTCTTCCGAAATAACCACTATGCGAGACAAAGCCTTGTTTTTCCAGGAAATAGCTAAACACCTGCCAGCTGATGGGAGATGTGAATTAATTCCTTATTTTGCTTTGCTTTACGTGTTAAACTGTCTATCTCAACTCCCTTTCCCCAAACGCCCCTTTCATCCTTCTGATCCTCTACTCTATCCCACTGTAGGGGCAGCAGCTGTGTGGTGTTTAGTTGCTTAACAGCACCAAAACACAATAGAAACCTTTTTCTTTTAATAATGTTTCTATTAAAAAAATATTAAAAATATTTGTCTGGAAAAAATCCATTTTGAAGTGGTAAATCTGAGCTGAATAGCACGTGGTTCCTGGTCTTGGCATTGCCCATAAAACTTGTATGTAATCTACAGGTGGCAGAAGCACAAAAGAAACGTACTTGTTGCTGGTTTTGATGGAGGTGATAACTTTTACCATATTCAGCAGAGCTTAAGATGGTGTCTAGGTCAAAAGAATTCTTCCTCTGAACTGCTGAGGTAAATGTCATCTACACACACACATACTTTTCTTATAAAAATCAATGTGCACATCTCCTATGGATTAATTTGAATTTAGGTACTTACCTTCAAACATCTCAACATAGAGTTGAGAGCTACATGGATCTAATACCACTTTTCAAACAAATTTCTGACCCTCCAAAGTTACTTTGGCATCTTTTTACCACTTGTGAGTAAGTATCCCTGTCTGACTCCCAGAGCATAAAACATATAGCTGTAGGGTTTTTATCATGCACACAGGTATCCACTACAGTCAAACACACTTATAAATGAGGACAATCTAAAACTCACAGGGTCATTAAAAGACCACCTTTAACCTCACCCATCTTTGAAGCTCAGGTTCTAGACCAGAACACTGAATAAAGCAATCTGTTAACAAGAAAACTAAAAGCACAGCACACTCATTTGTTACCATACCAAACATCATACCAAAAGCCCATCTCAGATGAACCAAATGTTCAGAGTACATCCAAGATGCCAAATAGCAAACCAATTCTCAGCAATTAAAAGCAGATTCTAGAAATAAGAGGAAGAAATTAATTCAATGAATTTTTTCAAGATATAAAAAGAAAAGCTCCTCTCCCACAAATTAAGCAAGAAGCCCTTAGAGCAAGATACATATGATATTTAAAAATTATATTAAAATATCTGCAAAACAAGTAGTAAACAAATAGGCCTATCTTGCATCAGAAAGCAAAAGGGTAAAAATGTGCATCAGAGTAATGGCACAAAGAAGCACTGATACTTAAGGTCTTGCAGCAAAATTAACCCCAAAATAAAATTCTACCACATCAAAGAGGTAAAACCATGGTTACATGGCTTATATCATCTCCAATTTGTCATGAAAAAATAAATTAATAAAAAAAAAATCTAAGATTGCTTTTGGGGTTTGTCACAAGGCATCTGTTGAGTGAGAACTGGCAGTGCTGAAATTCTGCTTTTATTACATCTGCCTGCTCTATAAAAGGGATGGGCCAGTCCTTGTCCCTGTAGCACACAGGTCTTCACAGCTGGCAGTTACAGCAGAACCTGAAGCACAGTGAGTTTACAGCTTCCAAACATATATTCTTCATAAAATATATGCAGTCTTTGTCTTTCCTGTGTCATGCTCCTCTCAACCCCAAAGTTAATTTACCCAGTAAAATAAGACAGGTGCAATTGCAAGAAGAATCGAGCTTTTGATTCTGACTCTTTTCTGCACTCCTGCAAAAGATAAATTTAAAATCAAGCCAGCCACAAGCAACCTTTCTATTAGACAGGTTCTTCCCCCCCTCCAGAAACGCATCTGCTGAGAAGTTAATTGCTTTACAGGGTATCTCGTCGTAGGATCATCTCATCAAGGGGTTCATGTCATCACTAAATGATTTGTATGTAATCATAAAATAACCTCATCCATATTCCAGAGCCAATTTCCTGCAGTGACTGAAGGCAACTGCAGGCTGAGGATCGCACACTTCGCCTTGGCTGCCACGCTCATGCCAAAGCCCTGCCACAAGTGCTGTCTCAGCTCTGGGCAACAGCACTCTGCTCTCCCCAGAGCTGCCACTCCTCCCCATTACCCACTAGGAGAGGGAGGACTCACCCATGGAGGGCCAGCTCATTCCGTGTTCCTCAGCTGTTCCCGCAGGTTCACTGGATAACCCACATCTCCATTTTCCCACGGCATTTTTCAACTGCCTAGTTTAGTCTTGGGAGTTTGAAAGACACCATTACACTCTCTCCATAATAACTAATTGGCCATGACTGAGGAGGTGTATGAAACACAGAGTAAACATAGAACAAGCCATTATATTGGTTCTAAAATTAAGTTTAGATGGAAACTGCCAGCAGACAGGCAGAAAAGCACCCTCCAGGGACAGCACATTTCTCACATCTGACACACTCAAGAGGTGAAAGCATGGTTCTGCTCAAGTCAATGAGAGTTCTCACTCAGGCTTCACTGGGGCCAGTGTTGTCCCCAAGCGATGCTGCACAGAACACCTTTCAGCAGAGTTTAAGGTGGTGTGACAATCAGAAATTCAGCTCAGGCTGAGGAAGTCCTTCTAGTCGCCTTAGTTGGCACAGTGCTAGTTAATTGCTTTCACTACTGACAGGCTGATGAGAATGCCACTAAAATTGCAGCTTAATTAAGTAGTGCAGCTCCAGCTGATTCTTTCATTTACTGACTGGTCTCAGATATAAGAATAACTTACAGGACTGGAAATTGCATGTTAACTTGATCCTATACTGAGGATTAAACTATCATCTTTCTCCTTACTGCTCCTTGGATGTATCATTACATTGTTAATACAGATCACAACAATGATTCTTCATAACATTAAAATATTTGAAATGGAAGCAGAGGCCAATATGTGATTTTTTTTTTTCCATAAAAAACCCTACACCACCAAAACTATAAAACTACCTCAACCAGCTTACTGAATACTTATCTGTGTAGAAATGGAACATTCCTCAATTCCCAGAAATGCCTCACCTTCTGAAGCATGGGACTGGACTGCCCTTGCCATTCCCTCAATTGGCATATTTGCGAAGCAGTTCGTGCCCACGGCACAGAACCAGAAACTCCACTGTCCCCACACTCAGGGCCGAGCCTACTTGACTCCCTTAAACACTGCAGGAACCATCCAAACACCGTGGAGGCCCGGCTAGACTCTCCTACACAGCTACATCTGCAAATATGCCAATTGGCTTTGCATGACATGTGAAGTGAGAGAGGACACTACACCGCTGCAGTGAGACCCATGCCACTGCCTGACACCTCTGAGGCATGACAGTCACATCACAGTGTTTCCAGGCCTTGACACCTTCCACCTCTGAGCACCTCATATGCCTCCAGCTCCCCACACCCAAGGAACAAGCAGGACTGCTCCTGCACCACCACTCCTAAGGGTGCTGTCAGTTTTCTGTCACCAAATCGTGCAGTGATGAGAACTGTCAGGTTTTGGGGTAGTAATAAATGCAGTCAAGTAGTCTCCACCTCCCTGCAGCCAACTTGAGGATTTTGACAAGACTGGATTTCTAAAAAGAATTCTCTTTTGGGAGTTATTGCTGTTCTGAATGGCCAAAGAAAGACACCTCAAGCACTAACCCACTTCGTAAAACTCTGGGCTGGTTGTACAAACTTCAACAGTCCTGTTTGCTCAATCTCCCTCCCACTCCCCACCACACTCAGGAGGTTTCAGATCGTTTGGAAAGACTCTGTACTATTTGCTATATGGAGACTCAGATCTCAAGTCAGCTGTTGAATAGGTCAGGGGGGTTCTCACCTGCTCTTTGGCAAAGGTCCAATGTTTTTACAAAAGTATTTAACTAGAATTATACTGGCATTTTTCAGTTCAGCTCCAGTATTATCCTATCTGACTTGTAGTTCTAAACTCCAGAGTTTAGCTAACCGCTTCAAATGGAAGAGTTCGTTTACGTCTTGGATCTCGGTTAATCCATCTGGCTGGAGCAAGATAATTGTTTTTATAATCTGAAAGGAAAAAGCTCAAAACATTTGCTCTATCTTGTTGATTCTCAAATTACCATGATCACATCTCTGTACACATAACCCCCATCAGCACTCCAACAAGTAAAAAGAAAACAGAGCCAAGTAACAGGAGATTTCCCCTGAAAAAAAAAAAAAAATCATAGAAAAATATCCAGATACAGTTGAAACTATGCAGGCTAAATTTTCAGAGACTGCTTTTGTAACTAACAACAGCAACTTAAGGGTTTATTGCTTTTAATATTAAATAAACATCTACATGTATATTGGACCAACATACAAATATTTGAGAATTTGATAATGAACCTAAGTCACACCCTCTGGGAAATTACTAAATCATTTGAGGCTTGCCTGTCTTGATTTAATATTATTTCATCTACCATCATCCATTCTCTCTCTCTCTGACATACCCAGAAAATAAAATCACAAGGAATGCAAGTTGCCAATGGTAAAGCATAACACATTATTCCCGCCCTCGTGGAGGCATCAACCTATCTATCAACATTTACAATTCACCAGAAAGCACTACAAGTCCCCAGTTCTGACTTAAGAGGGGAAAAAAAAAAAAAAAAGACAAAACCACTGTTGAGTCTACATTCAGCAGTAGTTGGGCTTTGCAGTTACCAAACTCTGGCTCCATGGGTCCCTAGAGCTCTGCCCCAAGCTCCTATTGAAGACCCTTAACCAAACTCCTAGAGAATGGCTTCTACTGACGTCAGCAGGTCTACTGACCTGGATCAGCTCCTGAAAGGAACCCGAGGCAGATGCAGATTCCACACTGAGCAGGAGCTAAGTGAGGCCTCTCTGCTGGAGCACAGTGCTCCAGGTACCTGTACAAGTACCTACACAGGCTGCCTTCAAGGTATGGATTGTTATCATATGCTTTCTGTAGTACTTTTTCAGCACTTTCATAAATACTCATGCCTTCTCCCAGTTCCATCAACGCAGTATACAAAATAGTTCAACTGATTTTTTAGGAGAAATACAATAAACTCTCATCATAATTAGGGACTGAGTGAAAACAGATCATGATTCAGCCTTTGGTCACACCCATACTACCATTCTGCTGATGCATTAGCCATTCAGTGAAAACCCTTGGCTATTAAGAAACTTCTTTAAAAATAACATAATTCTGAATTTATCCCAAACATTTCCTTGCAGTTAACTCTAATGATACAGGCCTGGTGGCAGCTGATGTGATGTGCCAGCTGGAGATCTCTCTTATGCTAAAAAGTTTACAGCCTTTCTGTCAAACAAAAGGGACAACCGGCAGGTGAAAATTAACTTCCAATCCACAACACCACAGATCTGATCTTGGGTGCACCTGTAATGCACAATTATAGCACTCTATCCAAGTAACCATTTCTCTGACAGCTTCTGCTACAGCTTAAAGAGCAGAGAAGCAATCTAGGTCACAAAACCATATTCAAATAGTGAGAGGAAATTACCTAGCTGCATAACACTGCCACCACACCATTTTCTCTCTCAAGAGAAAGTGTTCTACAGTAACTAAAGCAGCAAATCCCTCTTTAAAATACATCCTTTAACCTTCTTTAAATTTATTACACGTTAATTAAAGTCACAGAACTTTGTTTAGATCAGTTGAAAACCTCAGGTTGGCAGCCAGAATATCTTATTTATAAGAACTCAGAGGTCTTGGATTCCCATATTTGGAGGATGTTACTTTAATTTATTTATTTTTCCAATTAAAAAGTTCTCACTGCTCATGCATTTTTTATTCCCTAATGCGCTGTTCTAACATAAAAGAAGCAGACAACATGTTTTTTCAGTTGGAGACTACATCCTAGCCTGCTCCAGTTTTATAATCTATTCTCTTATGCTCTTACCAACCCCCTCCATCAAACAGCTGAGAGTATCCATCAAAACCACAGGCTGTATTCACAGCAAAAGGCACTCCAGCACAGATTTTTCACTGGAAAAACATTAATTTTTGCATCAAAGCACCTTTCTCCCTTCTATGCCTGCAGACAGAGTTCAAGTAAAGGAATACAGACACTGTCTGAAAAGGTGAGTACCTTTATAGCAATAAGATTGATGATAAAACAATTTTAAAAATGCAAGCACCTTTCGAGCTTACCTCCCCAGATTAATCAAACACAATGAGAACAACCTGGAATTTCTATTTGGTAAATAAATTACCAATAAATCCTTTTTGATACAGTACCTACCATCTCTTAAACTGTAGGCTCCGTGCTATCCTCTCACTCTTAACACTACTGAATGGAACATATTTCTGTGCTGTCACTGTTGAAGGGGACAAGCATCGCAGGGGACAGGCAGGTACCATGGGAAATGCTACAGACTCTACTGCTGAAAACTCTACAGCTGAAACTAATTCCCAGAGAAGACAAACATCAGATCTTGTAGGACTTGACAGTCTCCTGGGGTTGAAAATCTCAGTGCAAGTATGAACAGAGACCAAAGATGGAAATATGCATAGCAGAGTTAATTTGTTTATATATTAATCCTTTAGTACCACAGCTTATTTAAGGACCTTTTGACAATGACACAGTTGCTCTAGCTCAATCTCAACACTCTCCAGAAGGTCCCTGACAACTCATTTTTTGCCTAGAATAGAAGAGCACAGATCCCACCAACAGCAAGAGATTTAATTTCCATGTTACTTTCAGCATAGGTTTTACTTGTGCATCAGTAGTACATTTATAATTAATGCAGTCTTTTCATTTTTCTAAGCTTTCAGAACCTTACTAGAAAGTTAAAAGCATGTTAGCAAGTACACCCACAGCTTCTTATGTCAGTTTTCTGAGACATATCCCTGACTAGAGGCCACTGTCTTGGCCCAGCACAAAGGCTCTTCAAGTCAGTGAGAAGAGTCCACTGACATTCAACAGGTTTTCAGCATGGACTCTAAGGTACCTTCCTTCTCTCTCCATTGGAGACAGGCTGAGAGAGTTGGGGTTGCATAGCCTTGAGAAGAGAAGGCTTTGGGGTGACCTTATATTACTTTCCAGAATCTAAAGGGGCTACAAGAGAGCTGGAGAAGGACTTTGAAAAAGTGATAGGACAAGGTGGAATGGCTTCAAACTGAAAAGAGGGTGGGTTTAGATTAGATATTAGGAAGAAATTCTTCCCTGTGAGGGTGGGGAAGGCACTGGCACAGGTTACCCAAAGAAGCTGTGGATGCCCCATCCCTGGAAGTGTCCAAGGCCAGGTTGGATGGGGCTTGGAGTAACCTGGTCTAGTGGAAGGTATCCCTGCCCATGGCAGGGGCAGTAAAACTAGATGTTCTTCAAAGTCCCTTCCAACCCAAAATATGATTCTATGATTTCTGTGCCAGCAGCTCCAAGCTGTAACATCAAACTCAGCTACAATTCTCACTCCTTGCTCTTGAAGGAGCAAGTAAGATGCAGCAGGAGCCGACTTCAAGAGGACATGCACTTGGGCAAATATACCCCTTTGATACATATGCTTCCCCCACGGTATTATATCTCATTAGAACAGAGGCAATTACACTGTTTTAAAGATGATGCTTAAAAGCACTAAAGGCTTTTACCAGTTCTCAAGTACTTTGCCCTAACCTATCCAGGTCTGAAAAACAAAGTTGACTTTGAATTGAATCCAAAAGATAATCAAGTATCAAATGTCAAAGCAATTTTACAAATCAGAGTAACGTGGGCAACAAGGCTGTGAAGAGTAAAAGTAGATTTGACTATCTGTTTACAAATGCAAAGCTTCATCTCCAATGCTTTCTGATCTACTGCAGGTTTTTGGAGGCCAGAGACCAGCTTTCAGTATCACAATACAAATCCTGTAGCAAAACTAGGTTGTGGCATTTTCCCCAATGCAAACACTTTCAATGCACTCTCACATACAGCTTAACTTTACTAACACTGCATTCACAAATTATTCGCTCACAATAGCCTTCCAAATATATAACATATTACCACAGCCCTAAACAAAAGGAGTAACGCATTTATCAAATTCAGGCATATCTGTAAGGAAGCAATGTTGCAAACACCTTAAAGAAATGCAGTAGAAATCTAAGGGATTCATTTTGTTGGTCAATTTTATTTTTTTTTCCTTTTTGCTTTGTTTTTATTTTTTACAGGGGAAAGAACAGTAAACAAAAAACAGAGAACTTCTTTAACTAGACAGGTACACATTAAGCTAAATTCTTGTTCTGATGACACCAAATCTCTGCAGGAGATGAGACGGGTCATATCCTCTTTCCCTGTGACCTGTTCAATTAACTGTGTGGAATCATCACTTCTCATGAGGCATCCTGAACTCTGCCCAGAGCCACTGACACCGCACCAGCCCAACATGGTGACATTTATATGTAGAGTCCCCAGCTCTCAACACTGGATTCTATGCATACTTTCAGCAGCAGCTTTCCTAGCACTAAGGTGAAGCAAGCTTAGGGTTTTCAGTAGTGCTCAGAAGTATCCCCTCATTGGCTTGCTCTTCTTTTTCACAGCTCTGCCACTTATTGCAGTGTCATCAGAAAGTGCTAGTGCCAAGATGAACAAGATGTTGACTCCCTTCTGAGTGCAAAGATATAAAGGGTTAAGATTTAATAAAGGAAACTAACACCAACATTCACTAAACTCTCTAATTAACTCAACAGTGATGCTACAGCTGAGTCAGGAACTTAAAGACTTCCTTTTTTTTCCTCTCATTTAAACTTCTACTATGATCTGCCCTCAAGTCATGCTTTCAGAACTATTCTCATTACTTTTCCACAGGAGTTGTCATAAAATACCACAAATACACAGCCAAATAGAGATATTTTAGGTATGGATTTATGCTGGGAGCAACCTTGAGATGTACCACCTTAAGGGACACTGTTAGATGGATCAGCCCCTGACAGAGATGACTATACATATTTGTCACCTGACATGACAGCACAGCTCATTCCATGACTGTATTTATCTATTTCTGCCTGTTGCTGTAAAGAAAAGCATGTCACAGCCATGACTCTGTGCAGTCCTCTTGTCCCTGGACAGAATTCTGCACCAGGCAGTTGTTTTGTGTTGTCTTTTTTTCAATTTCTGTGCAAGAAAGTAGCCAGTTAAACAGTCTGTTAAAAAGGGTCTCCCTAAAACACATCTGCTGTTCATTTAAAAAAAAAAATTAAGGAAAAAAAATAAAAACCACATCATAGTAGATAATGAAAAACCCATCCCAAAACCCAGTATATCAATAAACTAACAAAAAAGCATAAAGTCGTAAGCAAAGAAATAATGTAAGAAATATACAATAAGGGTAAGAAAAATAAATCAAATTACTGAAATGAGGACAATCTTCACAAATTGTAGATTTCATGCCTCAATGAAATTAAAATTACTCAAAGCACTTAATTGCTTCTAAGGTCTGAATAAAAGGATCCAATAAGCAACATTCCTTCAGATTAGATTTTCCAGTAGTTAATGAAGATGCAGAAAATGGTTGTAACATTCTTCTCAAAACAGTATCTCATAATTACTTTGGTCAAAATTTAAACTCTTTCAAATGTTCCAATAACCGCCTACTCCTATAATACTCATCCAACTTTATTCTGCCTGTCTGAAAAAAATGAAGACTTCAGATAAAAATATCTGCTACCATCAGCCTGCCCATTTAAGTGCCCCAATTCCAAAATGCACATGCTGATCCTCTCACTGAATGCAAAGGATATTTTTTTATTATTTTCAGTGCAATAAAAAACAAAAGTAATGGTTTGTTTTCCTCAGTCCTAAAGACCATTTTGAAAATGCCAATATCAAGATCTCTGCTCATCAACCACGAAGTTTGAAGTCTACAATACATTGTGAGATCAAGTCCAGAGGCAAGATGGATTCTAGGGAGCAGAGATGCTAGGTTTGCTGTTTTTCATTCCTTGAAGTCCAGGCATTATGCCATCTCACAATCTTCACAACTTTTAAAGGAAAAGTGCAATGACAGACAAAATACCCCTCAGAAAATAAAAAGCACCGTTTCCAGACATGCAAAAAGAACCTTCCAGGCTTCTCAGAAGTGTCCAAGTGAGGCAGCAGATAGAAAAATCAGTAAAAAGTGCATTGTCTGATTATGTAAAATGAAATTAAAATGCCTCTGATGCACCTATCTTATTCTTCAAGTTTTCAGGTATGCTGAGGGAAGCAGTTCACCACACACCAATCCATCACACTTAAATGCAATCACAGGCAAACGTAACATCAGCCAGTGCCTAAACTACAGAGATGCATTTAATACTCCCCAGTCAGCAATCAACCTTTTCCACATTTGTTCATAATCACAATGAATTGTTCCATTTTAATACTTTGTTTTCCTTTTCTTATCCCACAGCAGTTGAGCGTGCTTTTTGAATTTGACATTTAAAAAAAAGGAAAAAAAACAAAACCTCCTTTTCCGATTTTATTCCTGTGTGTAAGTAGAAATTATTTTTTAAAGAAATATAAGTTACTGGACATATTTTCTTACCTGTTGCAGTCCACGTGGAGCAGAAGATGGGATGCACTAAGTGACACAGCAATCTTATGCCACTGTCCATCTGCCAGGCGGTACGGGAACACCTCTGTTCTTGACTTCCCATTAAACCTGTAGTGATACCTGATCTCATCCCTCAGGCCACTGCTCTCCAGTTCAAAATAGCTGTATTTAAAACATGAAGAAGAATCAGTTGCATTTTTTTTTATATAATCACTGTTTCTGTCACTTTCTTCTTAATTCATCTTTAAGCAAACACCACATAGAAGGCCACAATCTAAAGAGGTTACCCAGCATGGATTAGCTACGAATTGATTTTTTTCAAAGCAGAGAGACAAGACTATGCATTCCAAGCAGTACGAAACCAGCAACTACATGAAAACAGCTCAAAGTACCATTTGTAAGCCCAGGAAATTGAAGTATTTTTACCCACAGAACATGTTCAATTACAAGAAACCAAGCCTTATACTTTTCATCAAAATATTTTATATGAGTGTAAGATTTGTAGGAAATTGAAAAATAAAGAACTGTACATATCACTACCACAAACAAACAAAAAGTCATTAAGTTAAGAAACCACTGGGTAATCATTACATTTTTATTTACTACTTGCAAATCTAGTTTAAAAAAACCAAACAACTGTTTACTTTCAGGACTCCCCTACACGAAGTTGTGCTTCACTTGTTTTCTGACTTTTATTGTTACTGCCATGGTCGTTTGGCTTTACAGTGGAACAGCAGAACCTCCTGGCTGGATTAGGCATCTCAACACTTGGCATAAACAATCCAACAATCAAAACCTTCAGACAGTTATCACACTCAAGAACAGCTGACAAACTGGCTTCACACAGATGTGGGGGGAGCCAAGTCTTTTCCTAGGATGAATTTAGCCTTTCCAGGGCACACTGACCGTGTAAATAGCGAAGGCTTCTCTTGGACCTCACCAAGTATTTACAGCATATCAAATTTTTTTCCTGCTAAAATGAAGCTCTGGATATAGAAAGAGGGTGGACCTCCATTTATAGTAGAAATAACTCTACAAGCAAGTCAAGATGTTAGATTGTCCAGATATAGTGTCATGTTTTCCCTGCTGGGCAACACTGATTTAACATGGCAGCTGAAAGATAGGTGCTAGTTTGGGGTAGGGAGGAAAAAATTACAGTTATGGAATCCACTTCCAAAAAACAAATGCAACACAAAATAACAAATATCCAAGTGCTGATTTTCATTTTCCCCACAAGCCTCTTACACTGCACAGACCCCAGCAGCCTGTGTGCACTGGAGTTACACAGAGTCTGTGCTCTTCTTCGAGATCAGACCTTACCAGTGAAGTTGAGGCTTTTCGGAACTGAAAAACAGAGTTCTTTGGGAGGAACTTACTTATGAGATAAAACACTAGCTGGAAACACATGCAAAAGATCCCAACAGATGGGAAAGGGGAACACAAAGACAGTAAGTCTTCACCAAATGTGAAACTCAATCCTGCCAGTGCCTTGTCATCGTGTTTTTTGTGCAACATATGAGCATTATCAGGTCACCTGAATGAAAAACTCAAGAGGCAAAGTAGAAAACACAAGGAGGTAAAGGCAAAACCAAAACTGAATAAAAACACAGCAGGCATAGGTACAAATAAAATACAGGCAGTACAGAGTGGAATAAAATCAGGAAGGCTGGTGTTGTGAAGGAACTGGCCTGTTTCATGCACATAATGGCACAAGGAAGGTAGATAAACAGGAGTTTTCTAAAGAGTAGAGTAGAATGTTGATTAACTACAGCCATCGCCCATTAAAATATCTAAATTACATTCACAAGAAATCTGGAGAATTTTTTTTATTATTTTATTCTGATGCTCAGTAACAGGTCACAAGATGCTGCTGCTGGCATTCCCAAGCCAGAAAAGCACTAGGACAAGCACTGTCAGTGATGTTATACTTAAACAATTTGTACTTGCCATCTGCTGTAAAAGCACAAAAGGAAGACAAAAAACTTAAAAAAAAAAAATGAGGGAGAGCTACATAACATTCAAGTATCCCTCTCATACACAAAGTATTTGCATAAATATATATAGATATATTTATATGGTTGATCACAGAAGCTTAAGAGCCTAAAAACAAGATGAGCTCCTGTTGCAGGAAGCAAATTGCTTCCTGTGGTCATCCTTCACAATCTCCAATAGCCACAGAGCTAATCACTCACCTCATAATGATTTGTTTGCTAATGTAAAAGCAACAGTCCCACCCTGGAAAGGTCAGTCAGATACTGCACTTAATCACATCTGTGCTCTGTTATTTGTACAGCATAGGGAATTGCAAAGCAACATAGCTTTTCATCTGACAAGCTTTAGTGTCAATAGTTAATTCAGGATTGAAAACAGCTTGTTGCTTAGGCATCGAACTTGTTGTCAGTCTCCTGACTAATTTATACAACACAGAAATGATTAGTTAGACTTTACTGTGATAGCTAGTGCTAATATTTTTATATATGTACACCTAATGCATTAAGTGCCACAGGACTGTATAAAACACCATGTTTTACCTCTTTAGTGGCAGGAAAGGAGGATGACAGCAGACAAATTCTGCACCTATTTTTCACCACCCTTCAACAAGTGCAAACCACAGGCAGTTACCCTCAGACAAACACCAGTCTACAAAATCCCAACAGCAAAAACTAGCTGGATTACCTCAACATATCTCAACCATATCTCAAGTATTTAAAAAACACAAGGTAATGTGAACCAACACCCTTGCGTTGATTTTTCTTTTTAAAATGCACAAATTCACGTGGAGACCTTGATTACACACACATTTCACGATGTTCACACTGTGGAAGATGTAGTTGTCTTTTCTCTACCAAAATAGAAGTCATGTGCAAACAGCTTTTCTCAGTAGCAAACATCATCCTTTCTTTCCTCCTCCCACCAGACTCTGAGGGAAAGAAAGGCTCTTCAAAATCAATGACACAAAGGCCATTCGCTCCTGGAAATTAGAACTCTGTGTCCAAGTTCTAATTTGCAAATTGTGGAATGGAAGATAAATAAGTGAAAAAACACACTCAGGCAAGAAATCGTCAATCTGTGAGAAAATAATTAGTAAAGCCAGAGAAAATAAATGGATTTTAATATCCATCTCATCTTTGACTTGAAATGCCATTGCACAAGTTTTTATCTGCTATAAAACAACAGGTAAAACTGGAGAGAGGGGAAATGAATAGAAGCTACCACACAAGACGCAGGAAAATTAACTGATCTCTAACTGGCATTTTGTAGGTACTTTCCAGCATTTTGTGAGGAGCTAAAAGAAAACACAGGAATAGAACATCATCTGGGACCCTCTGAATAAATGTGTCATCAGTAGACACATGTGAACTTCCAATGCTGCCATGAGAGCCATATCAAAAGCCCAGGAGAGATCCCTGAGTATTACAACTATCTCTGCTTCTGCATGAAGTCTGTGTCAGCTTGTCCTACAATTAGCCCCCTGCTACCCCCCTCTTTCTTTTTCAAGAAAGAAAGGTGCAAGACATTAATCTACTTGGCAACTTCTTAGCACCAAGTGATGGGTTCTTGTTTTATTCATCATTTCTCAATAATAATTTTTTTTTTTTTCAAAAAAAGGCACGATCAAAAGCTAACAGGTGTTTTGACAGATTAAATTCTCAGAACACATATATTAAGAAAGCTTGCTGTTTATGTAACAGCAGTACTATATGACCTTGGCTGAAATTCTCCCGCTAGTAGGACTTCCCTATTTGCTAAGCATGTAATTTACTGCTGGCTTCTTTTGCACAGTTATAGAATTCAAATGCTTTTAATAAGTCTGTCCACAGTCTCTCATTCAAATTCCAACATATAAGAGAAAAATATGTTGCTAAATTCAGGCTGATTTTATGCACATCAAAAAAAAGTTGGGACATTTTAAGACAATGTGCTTTACAGAAGGACAGTATTATTCCACAACCAACTCAAGATGCTTTGAAATTCTTTCTGACAGTTTTTGCAACCCCTATGTAACTCACACACAAATATTGTTAGGAGAGGATAAAGCTTGACTCAGTTATGTTTAAAAATGTATTTTTCTTCCCCATTTTTTTTAGTCTCCACCATAGTGAATATTTAACTGTCCATTTGATCACTCATTTCACTTCCAGATCAGACAAGCAAGGTTCCTAAAGTATACTTTCAGTTGGAAACACCTGCTGTGGATGTAATGACCAAAAAAATTGGAAAAGTCACTATCAACATTAAATAAGAAGGTGTAAGACACCTGAAGCAGAAAAGTATTTCTGTAAGGTGAGTTGCCTTAGTCCACCATTTGCATTAAAGAAACATATTCACCTACTCATCATCTCCCCCCACAGAAGTGATCTCCTGCTGTGGTAAACACTACATTGTTCCATTCTAAACATTAAAAAAAAAAATAGCCACCAATGAATTCAGCAGCACATCATCAGGTAAGCACAATGCAGACTAAATGTTCCAATAAGAGCTCTAAGAACTAACGCAAAACTACTTTTTGCATCCAATTCTGGCAATCTTCCTGCTTATCACATTCAAACATAAATAAAGCAGAGTTATCATTCTGACTTCACAACTTCCGTCATCCCTGATCAAGTGCCAAATGAAGCCCCACAGCCTCTTTCAAGGAACAGCACCAGCACTTAGAGCAGATGCTCTTAGAGCTACTGAACAGATGTCCCAGGGCAAAGCAGCAGGCACAGATGGCATCCCTGCAAATATGTACAAACTTGGGGTTGCCATCTAGTCAAAACATTGTGCATCTGCTTAACATTGTGTGGGAGAAGGTCACAAAACCACAGGAGTTCAAGGATGGAAGCCCCATTCACCTTGCACATGCTGCAGCAACACTTCGATGTCGGGTTTCCCAAACGCTGGGAAAAAAAATCACTGCCGTAATAAGAATCAGGCTGGTACTGAACAGAAGCTTCTGGAAAATTCTGTGAGTCCAGTCAATGCACAATTTCTTATTTTTTTCTAATAACAAAGCAAATTCAAGGAAAGTCCAGAGATTAGACCATTTGATGTAATCAGCTAGAAGTTCAGGAAGCTTCTGCACAAATCAGGACTTGTTTGTGCACATAGCTTTTTCAACTCACAAGAGCATTGTGCCGTTTAATGATGTTTAATGACAGAAATGGTTTCAGGAAAGACTCTGCTTTAGCATCTTTGTAGAAACACTTCTTGATGTATTTAGAGACAGGCAATGAATCTGCATCCACTATCACAGAGATTTCAGGATTTTCAGTCTACAGAGAATCTGTGATGAATCACAGATCATTACACTTTTGGCCTTTTGCTGTTCCTTACCACCAACTGAGCCTGTCCCTATTTTGGCTGTGCTGCCAAGTGGCTCAGCCTGGGCAGCAACATAAAAGTAACAGAGATCTTGTTTTAACAGTCCTCAGTGGAAAGCAAGTCGGGCCAAGAGCAGGCATTGGGCTCTATGTTGCAGGATAAACTGGCAGGGATCCGCCCAAGATCACTGCCCCCGTCAATAAAGCCATAGCAAGAAAAAGCAGTGCTTCTGAAACCGAAGATACACCTCTTCAAACAAAAGGAAACACTCACTTTGCAGTTGTCACCACAGCTCTGTATGGATGCAAAACTAGAACAAGTTACAGCTGTCAAGGCAAATATTTCAGTCGCTTCCACAGGCACTGTTCTTGTACCCTACTTACTATAAAGTGACAGGGCAAGATTCCGAGCTCTCAAGCATCACACACTCTGAAACACTGGATTTGGAAGGAGTGCTCTTAACACACTCAAGCGCATGGCCCTAGTCCTCGCTCAACACACACATGCTGAGGAATACATTTAGTGCAGGGGGCTTGGGGTGCAGGCTGAGCTCTGAGTGGAGGGAGCCTGAGACAAGAGGCCATGAACTGCCAACTCTTCGCTCAACAAAGGGCACCGGGACCTGTGGCACCAGCCAGGTGACCGAACACTCAGAGACACAGCAGGAACTGATGGCCCCGGACTTTCACCCACTTGGACTGTGGGAGTATAAAACCCCCAGCGTTTCCTTTGTTCGGGGTCTCTCCTCGGAGGAGCCCAACTCGATCTGTCCTGTTGTCACAACTTGATTAAATTATTTTAAGGATCAGACGTCTGAGACACTGCTATGGGAAACCTGAGGTCAAGCCGGTAAGGAAACCTTGTGTGAGTGTTGTGTGTGTAAGAAGCCAAGCAGAGCACCCATCAGCTCATTGGAGCCACCCACAGTGAGGGGGGTTTGGTCCCAACAGTGAAAGTCTCAGATGATGTGACTGTAACCGCCAGAGTGGCTCCTGGATGGCAGGACAGGAAAGTTCCCCCTTAACATACATACTTACAAGCCATTCAAAACTACTTTTTACAGCTAGTTTAAATACAGATAGACTGAGAGGCTGCATAGCAAAACTACGTGTGGCAAATCTTCACTTGTGCAGCATTAAAGACTTACTACTGCGGCAGAGATTGTCCTGATACCATCACAGCTCAGGAGCTAAATCAGACTGACATCAGGTAGCACAAAAGGTGTCGTGAGTAGAAGGATCACCTGTAACAATGATGGTATCTTGCTGAAAAATCAGATTTAACTTTCTACAAGAGAAAACGCAAAAGATGAGTCCTGTATATTGTACAAAGACTATCATCACCTGTTCTAGTTCAAAAGAATTCCTTCTATACAAGCAAACCCAACATAGCCAAAATGTAACACTAAACTCTTTCAAACCACAACTTCACACTGTTATTGGCTACCTAGATAGGATGCTTTCGAACATTTGTATCCTTTCAAGCAAGAGGAACTAAATTCGATCAATTAAATGACTTTATTTTTCCATTCAGACCACTCTGAGGACAACAGGAATCATGTTATACCAGCCTAGCTTGAAACATTTAGCAATAAACACACCCACGCTGACATCTTCTATTAGTATAGAATATTTATTGACATTGTCTATTGTTCTACACATCTTCTACACTGCAGCAGGGCATGCAAGCTGCAAGGCATTAAGCATTTATGATGTGTTTGTGTACCTGCAACTAGGCAAAGGTCATCCAAATACAAGTTTACTTTCTTCTTTGATCATATCAAGAAAAAAGTAACCCCAACATTTGCCTGCCAGGTAAAAGACAGCTGGAATCAGAGCTGGTACAAAGCAGCTACTCATTTTCATGGCATGTCTAGTAAGGATTGACCTTAAGCAGTTTTGTATCCATTTCATATGTCTAAAAACCTATCTTCACCGTGGCTGCAACCTGTCTACTATCTGAAAAAAACTGGTCTCTCTCCTATTCCTAGTAAACCAAGTAGGTAATACCACACTGCACCTAAAAATAGTACAGCATCTTAGCAAGCTTCAGAGCTAGCACAGCCAGCAGGACAGAGAAGAGTATCATCTGAACTAAGGTGAAGTCATGACTCCTTAACTGTGCCTCAAAAGAAAAAAAAAATCATAATAAAAAAAACCACAAACCAGTAAACACTAACTTTACTGAAAGGTAACATGAAAATATTCATTTCTCTACATATCACCACTCCAATACCAAGTCAGCTGGTACTCACACTATCACTCTAGCAAGGAACACGATCCACAGTACTCTGCAGTTGTCCTTGAAGGGCTCACCATGCACAACCCTCGGCCAAAGATTTGTTTCCCCAGTGGACCATTTGCAATCCACAAAACATTTTTATCTGAGGACTTTCTGAATGGGGGCTGTCCATTTTTTAAGGCTAACCTGGCACTCCGAGCTGGCATCAGCTCAGGGATCATTGTGGGAATGCTGAAGCCTAGAGCTGCGAGTATGACCAGACAGCCCCCAGCAGAGCTGTAACCAAAGCAAGGCACAGCCCCAGTCCAGTCCCTCCCTCCCTCATGCTCATCATTGCAGCAAGAGTTCAGCTCGGGGGATCCCCAAATCCACAGTCTCTAAATACCAGATTTTAGCAAAACAGAAGAGGATAACAGCTTTTTAAACTAATGACGTCTGCCACCTGAGTAAAACTACAGTATTTGAAAACAAATTCCCCTGATTGCTGTGTCCTTAGAAGAAAGGTTCTTCCCTCCAATCTCACTTTCGGATTCAGCAGCTTTTCAGTGATTTCTTGCATTATGATAAATTCCACATGCTGCGAAATGTCAAAAATTATCTTAGGTCTGGATGTTCTTTATCTACTTTAAGTTGGTTGATTAAGACTTTCCTAATTAGCAAGAAAGGATACAATCAATGGAACAGTTAGTATCCCTTGGTCAAGAACATCGTGAAACTTCTTAAGCAAAAGGATGTAGTAAATGAAGATGGTTTTGTATCTCTAGGTATGCACTACCAACCTGGTAAAAAACTCAAGGTCCATGTGTCCCTTAGCTGAACTGTCTTCATTATAATATTAAAGAAATCACACCTATCAGTCAAAAAGACCCCTGCCCAGGTGAAACCCCTTCCCTTGGGCATATACAGAATTTAGCTGTGATTACATAACTTGTATGGAAACTACTAATCAATCATAATGGAGGGGCTGTACTTGGAAAGTTACTAACTCTGACCTTCTGTGTATAAATAACAGTGTGGAAAGTCCTGTTGGTGTGCTTGATTTGTGGGAAACTACCAAGCACCCAAGGCTTGCCCAAATCTGAAATAAATAATCAATATCTCTCTGGAGCGTGTAATTATTGGCTTGTTGCACACCCGGTAACGAATCCGATTTTGCAGACAACACACACATTTCTCCTCGATTATCAGAAAACAAATCTTTTACTTTCCCCTCTCTCAAGGCCCTGCCACGTGTCTGCTCCCCCTGGATGCCCTCAGTCTCATGCAGCCTCCACCTTCCCTGCCCCGCTGCCACGAGCTCTGGCAGCTTTCCACGGCCAGTGGTCATTAGGGCAGGCTCTGCCACGTCCTCCCTTTCTGAAGGCAGTGCCTGGGGCGAAGAAAGCACACAGGCATCCTTACAAAACTGCAAACGAAAGCCCAAAAAAACCCAGACACATCACCCAGCCTATCAGCAACCAAGCAAATGAACATTATTAACATGTTGCGAACACCTAAGTGTGTTATTAACAGGGAGAGTTACATTCTTAACGAGCAGCCCAAATTCAGTGGACAGTTTTCAGAGAGCTGCATTTAGTGTAAGTTTGAGACATACTGGTTCTTTGTCTGTATCAGAGGGCCATAAAACAATCAAACAGAATAACTCAGCCTGGTGGAGAAGACTCCTGGGGGACCCACACATCCTGCTGCTGGCTGACCATAACATTTCTGCACTGTCCAAACTCAGTTTTAAAGAGTTTCAAACTGTCAGCCATTCTTCTCCAATTGCCAACGTGGTCCAATCAATGTGTTCCAACAGCTGGTTATGAGCAGCATGTTAATGTTTCAGAGAGACAACAATTGTCAACCTAGTGTACATAAAACACCTGCTCTCAGCAGGGAGCCACAGGATGGAAGGTAGCTCCTCGAGTAGTAACTCCTCTTTCACAATGCTTAAATCAGCGGAAGATTTGTGTAACACTTCTTCTTCACTTTACTCTTTTGCATACTTTAACCCCAAGCACAGAAGCAGGTGGGCACAATTCTATTCGCATTTGCATCTCTAAAAACCTTTTCAAAAGGAAAAAAAGCTGTAGATATCTCACATATTTCACATCACCTCATTCAGAGGGATGGAAGTAGGGCTGGATCTTTATATTCTCTTTACACCTTTCCAGTTTAGCAATTCTACATATAAATATTCATGAAGATGTGCCCTTTACCCTAAAAGAAAAAGGTTAATGGAGACATTCGCAGAGTTTTTCCTTCCCTTTTTGAATACTGGGCATCTCAGAATCCAATATACGTATACCCATCTTGCAGAGAATAATCTAAAACATAGCAGGGAGTAAATCCAATTTTTCAGGTTTACAACTAGGGTCAGAAGTCACTTGCATGGGCTTCCTTTCATCAGTTAGGTTTCAGTGATTAATTTAACCAGCTTATTACCCCTTTGTGTTTTTAATTAAACATATAATGGCCTGGTAGTCTTCCAGCTGTTATTTATGAACACACAGCTTTCTAT
Organism: Lepidothrix coronata; assembly: GCF_001604755.1. Classification (NCBI taxonomy): domain Eukaryota; kingdom Metazoa; phylum Chordata; class Aves; order Passeriformes; family Pipridae; genus Lepidothrix; species Lepidothrix coronata. The sequence goes on along the minus strand of NW_016690310.1, from coordinate 1,725,334 downwards.
CTACTCCTCAGCAGTCCCAGAAGCTGTTCATGGTGTCACCTGGGGGGAACTATTCAGCAGTGTACTAGATGCCTGTTTGCCCTCCCCACCCAAAACTAACTTGCAAGGAATAAAAATCTTTCACTATGAGCCTGACACCTTTATCAGACTCTCCCCCGAATATTAGTATCAACACAGCTTGCTGCTACATAGTGGAGGGTCAGATTTTCCACTCAACAACTCCAGTTCACCATAGTAGTACAATCAGCTTAACAAGTTTCCAACAGGTTTCCACATATTTGGCATGGACATAGGTTATAAGCATATTAAATAAATAAATAAATAAATAAATAAATGAAGTTTTTAGTGCCCCTGTAAGAAAATCTTCACAACATTCATCTTATGACTTGCTCCTTAGTCCTACCATGGTGGGATCTCATGTTTTTAAACACTCTTCAGAAAGAATGATAACACATGGGTACCTGAACATCCTTGATATATTTCTCCAGCTACTGATCTTGGCCAGTAGTGGAAAAGAGCCATCAATATATCTCAAACCCAGCGATTAAACAGCTGAAAGGCAATACTGACTCCATCTAATTTATGTTCTTGGGCTCTGGACCATGCAAGGCCAGAGCAGGTAGGGAGCAGGTAGACAACTTCAGATGAAACTGTATTAAATCACTTTTGAAATAAGGATTCATTATGTAGGATTTTAAATATCTTGATGGCCTTACCCAAGTGTTTCGGTGCTCTGAAGAGTCAAAGGTTGTGAGCAAAATAGCTCAGAAAGCTCATCTAGGAAGAATCAGCTAGCATAATTCCCCAATCAAGAAAAACAGTTTCCATCTTCTGCATCCCTAAGTAACATGTTTGTCCATCCTATATTACATTTCATTATCTATAATTTAGGAACAAAAATATAATCTTCTGCTTCACCACTGTATCCCAGATAACAATGTGCACAGTGTGCACAAACTCTCAGACTCTTCAATTAGACTTTATCTGTGTTAATTAAGCTTTCTATTTTCCAAGCTGTATCTTAATACATTTGAATCATGAAAACAGTCTTTATCATTATTAAACTGACTCAACAAAATATTAACAAAGATGCATTTGCCATCATCATAGTATAATTCCTGTCCATCAAATGATGATATAAATTAACAGCAAATCTCTAATTGCCGTGAAATATCCCTTTAGAATTAAACAAAATAGCATATCTAAATCACTTCAAGAAAAATTGTGTTAATCTTATTTTAATATCTTCAGTTTAAGAGTTCCATTCCATTGGAAAATAAAATCCCACTAAAACTTACTAGAGAAGTGAAATTTAGACCATGTAACACCACCCTAGGACAATCATCTCCACTACATCAAAAGACAGTTTGCCATGAGGTAACTACCTATGCTGTTATGGTGCCCTATGTAATTTAGAACATATACACACGTGTATATGTCTACATATACACACACCTTCTCATTGCCTGTAATGACACCTATTTCTCATCTATTAAATCTGTGCACAATCAAAAAAGACACTTCTCCTAGAGATATGAACTCTGGTACCAACAGCTAACACAGCTCCTTTAATTCAGGTGTTGTTGACTTCCTGCATGATCTGAAGCCTTAAACTTTGGCCGCTTTTGCAGGTAAGTTAAAAAACATTATGCCCTTAACTTAATATCTCCTATTTTGTGGAAAGAGAAGAAATTGAGAAGAGTTATTGGGTTTTCCATAGCCTATACTGGTTAAGTAAGAACTATACTGGTTAAGTAACAAATGTACCCTTATACTTGTTCCCATACATCTTAATTATGATCAAACATAAAGATGCTCCTTATTATTCTCCTCTTTGCATTTTCATAGACACAGGGGAAGTTGAAAAGGCTTGACCAAAAAAAGGATGTCACCAGAACAGAACCATGATAATTACCAGAAGCTTAGTAGGAGCAACAGTTCATAAAAGGTTCCGTGTGACAAGGGTCTGCACCCATTTCAGTTCCCATGCAAACCTATAGAATGACTTGAGCAGTTAGAGAAACATCACAAAATACCAAGGTGAAAGTTCTAATGTAAGCAGGGTCCTCTTCAGCGGTGCCCCAAATCTTTGTTCTTTTCTCCTCATCTATGTTGAAAAATATTTTCTCCATTGTCACCCACTTAATTAATTTCTGTCATCATAGACCTAATGGTTTGAAAGCACTATCTTTACCGAGGTCTGAGTAACAACCTGAGAAACAATGACTTCAAGTGATACACAATGAGTCCAAAGAAAGAAGGATAATTACAGTATCCAGACACTCAGAAAGTAACAGCAGTCATGAGTAACACTGGACATGCCTGTTTTGACTCTTACATCAAACTACAGACAAACTTCCTCAGTTACTATAGAGAGCTACAAAGGTTTAAACGAGACCAGCACACAATCCTTCAACTGCATATATTTTTAAGGAGATGTCATAATTTTAAATATTATAGATAACCTCAGTGTCAGAGAGGGCAACAGCAGTGTATTTTGTTCAACCAAGATTATTCCTGCATAGCACATCTCTCTACAAGCCCCTGCCTGTCAAGATAGAGGACTTGTAGCTGCATTCAGTAGATGCCATATCTAAAAATCCATGTGCCTTGCTGTGTATAATCATCACTGCCTGTCTAGTTTGACCTTGGATTTTGCTAAGTGCAGGCATGTGACTGTTTGTTCAGTGGCTGCACTCAACATCCTGTTTCTCAAATAAATAAATAAATAACCAAACCTTTAACATGGCAAACTGATCCTGTTAACCACGACTTCAGAGAGCTACAATGGCCTGGAAAAGCTGGGGGGAATTGAAAATTAAAGACAAAAGGAATGATAGAGTAAGAGAAGGAAAACAGGAAGAGATGGAGGGAGGGATCCCTCTGTAATGTACAGTGATATTCTTCTAGACTGAAACAATGGCCTGAAAAATGCAAGAAGGAATAAAGTAAAAGAAAGACCAATAAGAAAGTAGAGGTGACAGAAAACTATGGTGATAGAATAGGGAAACAGCAGAGTCCTCCCCTTAGCCATCCTAGTCTGGACACCTCTGCTGTTGCACTGGCAAAAACCATCATTGACCGTTTGGTCATAATAAAGCCACTGCCTTCTCCTTCATATACTTCCTCAAAAAAAGGTAAGAAATTGGGCCAAGAGTTGAGTATCATGTACATGATTAAGACAAATACCAATAAGATTTTTTTTTCATAAAAGAACTGCTGCAGATCGTCTGGTATTAGATTTGAAATGGGAGCAACCAAAGAATATCCTATTACTTGTATTACAACAGAAAAGACTAGAACTAGTCTTTTATGTGTCAGACTAGACACAAAGGTCCTTCAAGACCTAAGATATTATTCAAAAAGCATTCACAAAGTTACAAGTAAGAGGCTATTTGATGCAACACACACTTTGAAACATCAAAACATCATTGGAATTGTATTATGGACCATAATACCAAGTGTACTCTTTTTTTTTTTTTAAACAAACAGAAGTCTGCCACTATAATAGCTAATCAAAGAGACCTCTTTTTTACCTCCTACACTGGCAACCAGAAAAAAAAGGGGAAAAAAAGACATACATGAAAAAGGAATATAATGTCTTATGTTGGGAAGAAAACATATACAGTATGTGTATACATAGGGAAGCACAAGTAGCTTAATAGCTTAATTGCTGAATCTCCAAGAAAACATATTCTTTCATAATGTTATAAAACACAGTGAAGCAAGAAACACATGCAAGTTTAACTCTTACGAAAAAGCAAACTCCAAAGCACATATGATAAACTAGTCAGAAAAATTGCATTACAAGGTTCGTAACTTCCAAAGTATCTATACTACATTGGCTTTGATCTTTCTGTTTAAGTTATTTTACAGGCCAGGATACATATATAATGAATTCCTCCTATAAAAAAAAAATCAACTAGAAAAAAAGCACATTGCAAACTATGAAGAAATGCTCTACCTTACACGTCAGATTTTACATCCACCATTTCAACACATTGCCCAAGTAGACCAGAGTGCTCAGGATCTTTTATGTTGCTACTGCTACAAGAGAGAAACAATTTCCTCTTACCTGTGCTCTAACTCTCGGATGGACAGTATAACTCCAGAAGTCGATGCCTTTTGTTGCAGAGTGGCCAGAAACGTGAACTCACTTTTATTCCGGAAGAGCTGAATTAACTTCTCACTCACATGAGGTGCTGCGTGGATTTCTCTTTCTACATCTAAGAATTTTATTTAAAAAAAAAAAAAAGGGAAATAACATTACAGTAAAAATGCCAAGTCAGAAAGATTTAGATTACATTTTTCATTTTCACATCAATATTTTTCATTTTTGAGAGTCATCTACCATATTCCACCACCACACTTTTTCCAAGAAAAAACCCAAATGCCATCTCTGTCAGCATGCCCATTTGTCACTTGGACAAGTTCACAACTGGTCAGCTACTGATTTTCTGATGGATTTTTTGACGGGATGCTGAGCCATTTGTGTCTGCTGCGAGCAGATTAAGTTGCTGTAAATAAGGTGTGCTGCAGGCAGATAAATAGGCTCCTAAATTCTGAGAAATCTCAGGCACTGCCTCTCCCAACACAATTCACCAAGCTCCAATTTCAGTTTTTACCACTGAGTCGGTTTCCACCTCTCCATCATACATCACAGGGAACCTGTCCTTGCACAGTGTAAGGCAAAGATGTATTATTGCTAATAATGCTCTACGGCTGCGCTCCTGCCTGAGAAATAAATACAAGACACGCTTGCAATCCGCTGCTGTTCCAGGGATTTCTCAGTTTAAACAAGCAGAGTGTGACAGCTCATACAATATTTATTAAACCACAACCTGACCAGGCAGATTCAGAAACATTTCAGTCTCGCTAATCCTGCTCATGTCCAAGCAGCATCATTGCCTTCTCATATTTGATCTTCAAAGGTTCAAATGCATCGTCTCCTCCACATTCATTTTTACCTTATCCTTTCATTTGCCATACATCATCACTACCAAAGACAATTAACAACAGAAAGGGAGAAATCAGGGCAATTCACCTTCCCACTCCTTGCCATGTCTCTCTCATGCTGGGCCTTTGTCACACGTTTGCAAGACCTGAGCCACTTGCGGTTTCTGGATGTCACAACCAATTAGAAACCCTGTGTGCATCCTTTCCAAAGGTTTATTTTGGAGCCAAAAAATGCCAGCAAAAATTCTCAGCTGGCAAAAAAACCATATAACTCTGCTGAATCCTGAGAATACGGCCCAGCAAGCATGATGTAACACACAAAGGAGTGATGAGATTTACAATTCAGGATTTCACTGCAGGAAAAAAAAAGAGAAAAAAAAAACACCCAAACTAAAAAGGACCCCATTGTGTCATTAAATGAGGCTTTGCAGGCAGAAAGAGGAGAGGCTGGCTTGAAAAACAACCTAAAATCTCAGACACACAACTACTGAAGGAATGCCATGGACTGAAACCAAACTCCAAGGAAAAAGTATTCAAGCATGTTTTGTAATTGGGTGTCTCAATTTTTCCTGTACAGCTTAAGACCCTCCAAATGAGTTTACACACTCAGAATCCATAATACACCTGCACTCTGAAAGGCTCATCTCTGAAAAATACTGCAGATAAGACATCAAAAATCACTTAGTCATCATTTAAAAATCTTTCCCAGGGGCTTAAATTACCCTGATAAATAAATACAATCCCCACTTCACCGCAACAAACTATTTGTCTGTCCAACATGACTTTTATCATAGCAGAGGGTAAAGCTTCAAAGAACAGAAATTGTTTCCCCTGCCATCATATAGTGGAATGGAAGAATAAACAATCCAGCACAGAAGACTAGATTTTGTCTTTATCTATTAGATTTTGTTATCTGTATCGCTATCTTCACCTAGCAGATGTTATTACTGGTCATAAATACTGTGTAGTTTCCTTTTACAAAGCTGATACAGGAGACACAAAACTGTGTATCCCATACACCCATAAATTCACCAATACCCAGTTTGCTATCTACAGAGACAGACAATCCACTGGTACTAAGTTCCAAGTAAGACTCAGATACAATGTTCAAGACTTGACAGATGAAGATAATTATCACCGTTTGAAGGTTAAAAACCTTCATATCTGACAATTTTTTTTCTTAAAGTTGTCACAATTACCAGAAATAAAATATGACTTAACTAAGCTTTCAAAAATTCTTTCACATGAAAGCATAGGCAGTGCTGTCAGTGGAACACATATGTTAAAACTTCAGTCAAGCCCTGCAATGTACAATGTTTCTTCATTATAGGAAGGCCCAGATATAAAGCCACATCCCACCATCTATCCATCAAATTTTATACAAATATCAAACTTCTATAAATTTTATTTCTGTGTTTATCAAATTTTATACAAAAATATAGGGCTCCTTGGTCAGAATCAGGAATGGTTAATCAACACAGTCCATACCTCAGTTAGAAACATACTTTGAAATATTGTGCCATACTCTACCATACTCAATAGTCACAACTACACCAAAACCACCTGCAACACTGATATTGGTTCTCTGTTGATTAAAAGCAGTAAGATCCAAAGTTCTGAAATTCCAGAGTGTTGGGTTCAAACTGCTGGATAACACAATTCATATAGTGCTTTGCAACACTGTGCTAGTATAATTGGCACTAAGGAAGTTATATAACCAGGCTTTTAGAAATTAACACACTTCCAAGTACAGTGCTATTTTATTTTGAGTAGTTCCGCCCATTACCAGTGGCTTGGAACATCCCTACTGCAAGCCAGGTGAAAAATTTACTTGCAGATGCAGAAGTGTCTATAGAAATGCCACTTCTCATAACCCAACATCAAGAGGACTTTCCCACCAGTTCTGTGGCAAGATGGCAAATGGAACCCAAGAGCCTGCAACTGGATTTGTAAGCTGGGAAGCCCACCAAGGCTGTGGGGGGATACCAGAGGGCACAGGACAGGGGTGCTGAGCACAAACCTGGGCTTCCAACATGGGACCCAAATGCTGGGAAAGAATCATTGCTCAAGAGGCCTGTTGAGGACACAGCCCAGCCAACACAGCTCCTGTCCCCAGGGGACACCTCCCACACTGCACCTCTCTAGCAGTGTCCCTCCTCACACCACACAATCCCTGGGAACATCATCTCTTTGTGTTTTGCTTGATTTCTGCAGAAAATACCATACAAATGGACTGGGAGTACGATCCATTTAGAATAAGAGCTTTCTATTTTCAGGTTGATTTTCACACTTCAAAAAAAAAAAAAAAGAAAAAGAAAAATTGAGAATACATACACCCCCTCACCACAGGTGCCTGAAAGGTAAAATACTTTTTATGCTCTCGATAAAAATAACTGTCTGCTTGTAATGAAATGTCGTATTTCCTACATTATATAGAACAATATAGGTTTATACAGCAATCTTCACTGAAACATCGCTTCATGCTTGAATGATAATGCAATCTCAGCAAAATAAATAAACACAGATATGACTTTCATATGTCCTTCTATGTGATTATATTTTCCTAATTTGAAATACTGACTGTCTGGTGAGTTTTTTAAGACATACCAGAGTGTTTCTAAAATTAAACAAGGAAAGAAAGCAAGTATACTCAGTTATTTGAAAGTCCAAGAGACACAAATCATCTCAGAGCATCAAGCAGAAGCAACTTTCTACCTTCAGCAAAACAGAAAAGCACAAGACACACCTATGTCAGAAAGAGCGTATTTGTTGCTTGATTTAAATTCCTTTTTTTTAAGATGCATAGAATAGAATCAATCAGGTTGGAAAAGACCTCCAAGATCATCAAGTCCAATCCTTGATCCAACCCCACCGTGGTTCCGAGACCATGGCACTAAGTGCCACATCCAGTTGCATTTTAGAAACCTTCAGGCAAGGTGAATCCACCCCCTCCCTGGGCAGCCCATTGCAATGTCTGATCACTCTCTCTGTAAAAAATTTCTTCCTAATATCCAACCTAAACCTCCCCTGGCAGAGCTTAAGACCTCTTGTCTCACTGATCACTGCCTGGGAGAAGAGACCAACCCCCACCTGGCTACACCTTCCTGGCAGGGAGTTGTAGAGAGTGAGGAGGTCTCCCCTGAGCCTCCTCTTCTCCAGGCTGAACAACCCCAGCCCCCTCAGCCTCTCCTCGTAGGACTTGTGCTCAAGTCCCTTCACCAGCCTCGTTGCTCTTCTCTGGACCTGCTCCAGCCCCTCAACACCCTTCCTGAATGTCTAAGGAAGAAGTGCCAAATGCAAACCAACAGTGCAGTTTGCCAGAACAACCTACCATATCCTTTTAGTCACTACCATCCCACATTTCCTTGCCTGGCACCATCTCCCCCACCCCCAGGGATGCCTTCTCCTGGATGCCTTGTCCCAGGTGAGCTCATTCAGCCCCTGACTAGCACAGCCCTACCAAGCCAAAAAGAGCTACAAGAGGAAGCAGCTCCCAGGGCTACGCCCACAGCACAACCCTGACCAGACTCTGCAGAGAAGAGCTCGGCCCCCTGCCCAGCTGCAGCTCTTACAGCCCCGGCCACCCGAAGAAATTTTACCCACAACTGCGACCGCTCACAATACCCACTATCAGCACCTTCAAAATAAGTCTCAAATTTTTATTTCATCATAGGTGTGTTTTAACTTCATCATTAAACCAGTCCAAATGAAAGGCAACGCTGCTCTGGGGCCAACAAGGTCAGGTCAAGCTTTACCTGTACACTTCATACGTATGGGGTATTTTGGTACACACTAACCCTCCATCCAAATGGAATTAGGTATAATAACTCAGGATTAGCATCATGCCTTACCCAACCTGATTTAGGCCCTCAAGTCACATCTTCCTGTGGGGATTCAATGCACTATCCATCACCAGCTCCAGCAACTAAAAATTAAAACCTCAGGCTTCTGCAGTTTGTAACCCTAATAAGAAAGTGGGAGAAGATGGGAGTCAGCTCTGTTAGAAACTGTAAGAAAACTGCCACCACGCAGCAGGCAAAATGAGCTGGAGAAAGAAAAGGAAAGAAGGCAAAGGTCTTGCCAAACTTACTTTGACAACAGTGGTACAAAGGGAAATACATGACCATTTGGGCTGGAATTTTAAGCAATGAAAGACATGTACCAGTTGTTAAAAGCTGAATCCCAGTCCATCCAGGAAATAATTTTTCTATAATAGATGCCCCCATTAGAGGAAAAATACTAAAATTTCATTCAGAATCAACTCATTTTCTAAAGCTACAGATACATTTTTATCATTCACTAGCCTGCTTGAATACTTTTTACTTCCTTTGGCAGAAAATATACTGCAGAACACATTGCTTTATTGGTAACTTCAATCATCTTAAAGCTATTTGCTTCAACATGCTTTCAGGAGAGCCTTTGAACAGTCACTCTGGACAAGCAAGTAGAAATTAACTCTGCAACAACAGACAATCTGGATTTAAGCTACAGCAATTAAAGAATTGAATATTACATCAAATTGGCTTTTACCTTGCTATGGGCAAAATCCAATAAAACCAAAATCTATACTTAAAAAGCAAAACAAACAAACAAACAAACAAAATCATGCCAGAGCCCCACTTTTTTTAAGTCATCAGCTTTTCAAAAATGAAACCAAGATTAGGAGGAGGATCCAACACTAGCAACTCTGAGTGTAGACAGTTCCTAACACGAAACAGAATCGCAAAAGCCTTCTTGTTCACTGCAGGCAGGTGCTTCCTCAAAGTCTGAGTTCAAGTGAGATCCAGTGCATTGCCTCCTTTTCTGCACATTGGTCCCACAAAACATCTTCAGAAGAACTGGTTAAAAAAAAAAAAACCGCCCCAAAAACACTACTGGTGACAGGTGACAACTCCTTTTCTGCACATTGGTCCCACAAAACATCTTCAGAAGAACTGGTTAAAAAAAAAAAAAACCAGCCCAAAACACTACTGGTGACAGGTGACAACTCCCACTCTTTCCTACTCTTCTAAGAGCACACCTCAGTCCACACAAGTCACTAACAGATCCAAAAGTCCCCAAAAGGATGCTAACACTAACAATGGGGATCTTCTCCAAAAAGAATCATTTCCCTGTTTGGCAGTGAAATGCTTCAGTGTCCCTCCCCACCTAGCAAGGGCAAAATGTAGTTACCTACAGACACCACTAGTTTTTTATTTTAAGCTGTGGGGACAAAATTCACATAAATTTCTCCTTATATGCAAACAAAATAAAAGACTTTGTAACATGCTCCTGTCCCAGGAATGGGCACAGAGCCATGAATATCCCTCAGAGCACTTTGGGAGCTCAATCAGCACTAAGGCTTGAGACAGCCCACTGTGCTGCAGAGATCCACTTGCCTACACTGCTTCCACACCAGGATGGGTTTTAGCAAGTTGTGGGGTACTGCCAAGGGAAAATAAATGTAAATTTATGTTAAGATGCTGGGCTGGCACTGTGTTGCTCTCTGGGGCCCCTGCACTGGAACAGCTGGGACCAGGACCACCTGTCCTCCCTGCCAGTAACCCAGAGAGAGGGGTCAGAAAACAGCTCACCCTTCTCTTAAAAACTATGCTACCAGGCAGGACCAAAGAGGGCGTGATGTTTTCTCTCAAGCACATCACTGCTTCTATGTATTCTCACCGGCATGAAAAGACACTGTAAATGTTTTTGCCTTGCTAGATCCACTCAGAGTCAGTAATAAACAGTATGAAATCATGTTCAACAGCACAGCTTTCTAAATTATGATTATTCATAGTAAATCACTTTTTACATGTTGCTCCAAACACTGTTTCTCAGGAATAAGATCCGTCTGCAGTGAAATGCTTGGTGATTTTAATATGCAAGCCTCCTACAGAGATGATGTCTCATTTTAATTATTGTTTCGGTTTAATGGGTTTTCATTAAATTAGAGGATGGAGCAATTACCAGGGTGAACAGCTAATGTCACAAAGGTAAGTTCCCATGACTATACAGCAAAAGCAGTTCCACTACAGAAGTGTAATTCAATGGAAATTCTCCTTTTGCATGATGCAAAACTACCCGGGCTATACATGCTTATATATTGCTGTCATTTTGATACACGTTTAGAAACTCGTTTCCAAATAGGTCTCTCCCAAAAAAATTAATCTAGCATTTAAAATACTATGTATTCATATTTTGTAATATATATATATATATATTTTAATCCTTTCAAGAAGCTAATACAAACCCAATCCTAAAACTCCAGATGCTGGGGCAGGAGAACTTTAAGCCACTAAAGAAATCAAGCAGAACACTTATCAAATCACAGTTTCTCCTCAACCAATAATTTAGCTAATGTCAGACTCTTCACTTCTTGAAAATTGGCTTGACTTGAGCACCAGCTAGAGTGACCATACTCATGCTAATTAAGTAGTTGTCAGAGAGTCTAAGTCCTTTGTTTGCTTTATCAGCATTTCAAACTGAATTCTGGAAATTGAGAACTCTGGAACAAACAGAGCAGCAGACACAGCACAAGACTTGGAAATGAATACATGCCAAGAGAGAAGGCGGCCACCTCTGCTTCTCCAGCCAGCAAAAGGTGCCTGAAGTGGCAGAGAAACCATGGTGGCAGAAAGCCTATATCAAAAAAATTCATACAGGTTTCCCACCTCCAGGGTCCTTTCTTGTGTTTTCCACCCACCTGGACAAAATGACCAAGGAAAGCGCTGGAGTGATCCCTCCAGCAGCAGAAGGATGAGCAGCAGCCCTGGGTACATGCACAGCACAGCGACTGACTCTGCCAATCAAACCATTTGGCCATTATGGAGCAAAGTCAGAAAACTGCAGTAAGCCAAATGGCTTTGGAACAACCTTCCTGGTGATTGCCTTGCTAAGGCTGCACATCACCTGTTACTGAAGGAAGCCACTTGAACTTTTTCCAAATATTTTAAGCAGCAGCTGAGCTCATCTTCTCAAGTAGGCTCTGTTGTTTCCTCAAAGGATTCATACTGAAATCAAGACTATTTACAAGTGGCTGATCCCTTAAATTAAATGCTTCGTTGAAATGCTCCAGGAGTTCACTATCACTAAAAGCACATAATCTGCTCTTAAATCATGTGAGTTAATCAAATTACATGTGTTGTTAGTTAATTAGTTCAGGAGTCACTGATTATATCATCTTTTCCACTGTTTACCTACATTAGATAAGGTATCACATCACTGTGCCTATGAAGACTGCTGTTTGCAGATTTGGAAAATAAAAACATTTTAACAGAAAGAACATGGACTACACCAGCAACGCTTTGAATAGGGCCAGTGGCAACGTACACAACATTGGGAAAAAGCATTTCTAAGAATCATTCCCAATGTATTATCTGTTTTTCAGGAGTACTGTCCACTTCAGGGATCTATTTCAAGGGTATATTAAGTGTTAATGTCAGAGGGAATAATGAGCCCCTCAAAAATACGGCTCCATGCAAAAGCAAGCGAAACAGTTTCTTTCCTCCCCTTCTACAAAACATTTTCAGGTATGCTCTATGTCACAGACACAAAAAAAAAAATTAGAAATTGCTTTCAAAAATTATATACTGAGTTTGACAAAACATGTTCTTCAGCTGCATTTGTTTAAAGGAGACTTGAGATGGTAGCAGAAGGTTACTTAGAACAAAAAATCAGACACAGAAGCTACGCTTTACCATTAAGTGTAAGTTTGGACTTGTTTCCTCCCACTGTAACTCTAAGTCTGTTTGTAATCTAGAAATAAAATATAAGCTTTTTCAACAGAGCATGCAGAGAGACTGATCCATTTATATTCTTAGGCAATATGTAATAATTCTGATTTCTCATTTAGCATTCTTCCTTCTTCCAGGTAATAATACTGCTCATACTTTATAGCAACAGTATTAAAAATAAATATTAATCGCAAGTACTTCTAAAGTGATATAGAAATCCTAAGCTCAACATTAATATGACAGATAGAGTAAACAAGTAATCCATTTCAAAGAAATTTTAAGTACCAGATCCCACTGAAGCAGGAGAGAAGCTGAATTCCTAAATTACTTTGACTCTGTTGAAAATCCCAGTCCAACTTCAGCAAGGACATAGAAATCAGAATCTGCCTCCCTGGTGAAAACCTGGATTCTTCAGTGTGTAAATCAAAATACTATTTAAATAGTTCATTAACAGGGAAGTTTCAGCAAAACAGAAATCTCTGACTCACTTTCTTCACTTGCAGAGAGAGGTTACTATGCCTAATGCAGCTCACAGAGCTGGCTACACCTACACAAAGGTTTTAATTTCCAGTCATTTCATCACATGAATAATCCAACTAAAGGCAATGAAATTATCCATAAAGTCCAAAGTAAGAATATGCTGAAGTGCTCTCTTGGTTCAAAAACTCCCAATGACTTGACAGTCTAAATAATTTTTTAATTACTTTTAAAGCATTTAGTTCATGTATTACTAAAATCCTTTTTTTTTTAATTCTCTCTATATGATTTATATAAGCATTAAACAATACATGTTTCATGAACTAATTCTCCCTTCTGTTTTCTTTCCCTGAGGAGAAAAATCACTTCCATGTTATTGCTAAAGCAAATTAAATCCTGGGTGTCTGTTTTATTTATTAACTGCATGATAATAGCATGAGGCATAATACATTTGTCAGAGCCCTTCTCTATTGAAGTATAATTTCTGCTGTCAACCTCTTTATGTTTATATTCAATATTCCAGTTGTCTTTGTTTCTTGGAACACACATAAGCACACATTTATATTTTCTCCCAAAATAAGTATAAATGCTATTGGTAAAGTGTTTCTCAACACCCCCCAACAAAGACCCATAAATACAGCTAACATTAGTCACTATCCACAAGTTTTATATTAATTATTTGAGATACTTAAGAATTTTTTTAAAGTGTCACAATAATAACTTTTATTTTTTTACACCATAATTATGATTTGGAGCATTGCTTTTCTTATTTCGCCCAAGCATACCACAACTCATGAATAAAATATGACAACTTTGATAGCATCCATTGCTGTGGGTTCATCCGTAACAGCAAACGTGCTTCGGGTACTAAGAGCTCCCCTTTTCTCCATAAGCCTTTGTTTCTGAAAATAAGCTTTTATTTAAATAGAACTGCCACATGTGTCCCCCCCCTTTTTTGCATTTCTTGCTGTTACAGCAATAATGTTTACTTTTTTTTTAATGGTTGCATTTTGAAACGATTAGGATGGCATGAAGCTAGAAATATCCCACCTGAAAGCTGGTACTCGCAAGACATCAAAAAACATTAAAAGCAGTGCCAGCATCAGAGAAAAAAAGCTAAAGCAGAGGGCATGACTTAAATATGTGGGCAATAGTATTATAAAAGAGAGATTATTTTTTTCTGGCTTCATAATTAGTTACAGTGAAGTAAACCTAAATTACTTTGCCCACTTTCCCAACAAGATTACTGTAACTAATACTGCGGAGTCCTCCTACCACAACTTGGTAGCAGACTCCCTTAAAAGGAAGACTTGGGGTAAGTGCAGTACATGGTTTCCAAATCACCAGCATTTACCAAATTATTCTATAAATATCATGCTTTAAGGCTGTGCTACTTTATTTTCCAAACAACACGATGAACATCCGTAGAGACCTCCACAGACCAAGAAAAATCACGACACATAAACACACAAGCCCCACTCTCCTCCCACACATCTTGGCTTTGTTATTTTCCCCAGTCCCCAAGAAGAGGCTTTAAAATTTCAACATTGTTATTCACAATGAGCTGAAGTGGAGAGAGAGAAGCAGAGGCAAGTCTGAATGCCATCTGTAGACAGTCTTTCATCATAGAAGCAATGAGTATTTAAACTACAAGATCCAGTTTTATACATGTTTTGCTCTCAGAATATCTTTGCTCTGTTCCAGTTTACAAAAGATTTTTTAAAAATTAAAAGAACAAGTAAAAGAAGGAGGCTACACAACACAGAAATAAGCTTTACAACACAAATTTAACTGTTTTAGAAGTAAGTGAAGAAGTAAGCATCCCACTGATGCCAAATGGAAAACTCACAGCTTCAGAGGGAGGAGTGACCCACATGTGCAAGGGAAAGACAGACTCTCTAAAATAATCCCTGCAGCTGTAGTGATCCTATACTATTTTTCCTATTTATAGCACAGGGGACCCACAGCAAACTCAGCTGTAACTCTGTAAGAAATGTTACCACAAAGGACGTAGGATGAAGGACAGAAAAACTGCAATGAGACATTTTTAAGAAGTAAAAGCAGTTCTGAGCTATAGTACTTATTGCTCCAAAATACTGATTCACAGATCCCTGTTGTCAGAATTACAGAACTTTGCTGGTTTAGCAGGTATGCAGCCTACACAACTAAGGATTTTGCTCAATGTTATAGTGGACATCAGGTGCCAAAACCAATTTTTTTGTCCATTCCATTTAAAAAAGAGAAAATGTAATGTTCTGTACTGTTATCACTGAAAAGGCCATAAAAGGCAGGGCAATCACATGACATAAACCAGCACAGTATGACATGAATTCTTCATACCACTTATGTGGCGAAAATGAAAAATAAGAGAAAAAATGTCCCCCTTTTTTCATTTCTACACCCACACTGCAGGTGGTAGGACTAATCTAGAGTTTGGCATAGAAGAAATAGGTTGAGGTCTCAAGTAGCATCTAATTTTTATTCTTGACAGATAGTTCAAGACAGCAGGGGTTTCACCACAGGAAATGGTCCATCCCTGCCTCTTGCATTAGGTCTGGTTATACCTGCCTATGTGTACTTTTTAAAGGTACAAAATCTTTAAAAAAAAATCATTTCATGTGTTTAAATTTGCGTGATAGTAATTTCAAATTACTTCCTTTTAGGCAAAAGATTTGCTCTGTTTAGAAGTAATGTCATTAAGTAGGCCAAGTGTAAATGCTCTTCTCAAGTGGATATTAATGTATTTCTACTAAAATTGGTTTAAGAATTAAGAGATTGCTCTTGGGGTCAAAATGCACCATAATGGACCATCCTCTTCCACTGCCTACAGTGAGAGCCCAATTGTTTAGCATTGCTTTTCCCTTCTCCTGTTGTTTAAGCAGTTTTAACTCAGCAGTGCCCACTAATGCTCCAATTCTGCTCTCTTTTAACCCAGACCTGCAGTATCAGGTGCAGGGACTTGCCCTGAGCTTGAGCAGGATTCTCTACCCAGGGACGCTCGGAGGGATTTGCCTCAAGGCAGCACAACTCAGGTACTGACTTTGTTATAGAACAATATTCTTACTCTAGTTTAATACTTGTTTACTAAAGAAGTAGTTAATAAAACCTGATTACTTACAGTATGAAATGACTTAAGAGTATCTGTTTGCCAAAATCTTTGCAGGAAAAGACCATTTTTGTTGTATTTCTGTTTTGATGAAGATACAAGAAACTCAGACTGTTATTCTTACTTTGATCTAAGTTGAACTACATTCATTGTAAGGACCTAGATGCTCACATGGTGTGGAACACAACACCCACCAGCAGTATCAGAAACTAATTCCTACACGCCCCTCTCAGCCCACTGAAGAGCAGAGAATTTTATTTCTGCTTTCCTTTCTGCTTCTCTTCACGACAGGACTTTGTCAACAGGCTGCCAGAAGCATTCAAGGCTTTTACCATACTACAAAAGTACTGAAGTGCTTATCCCACTTCCCCTCTGTACTTACACTCATGGCAAATGGAGATAGACAAGTAGCACAATTATTGTCTCCCAGGAAAGCAAAAATAACTGTCAAGGACAAAGGCAATGTGTGCTCAGAATTCTTTCCTAATCATTACAGACATGATGGGAAATCCAAAAAATGTCAAGTAAGAGAAGGCAGCATGACAGCATTCAGGATGGGGGAAAAAAAGAAGGAAAGTAGAAATTGGTCACTGTTGTTTAATGTGACTATGGTTCTATTTTAGTCTACACTTACTTGGAAGGAGGGGTAGGGGTGTTTTAAACAAGAGATTATAGAGCAAGAAACTCTGCAATTATTTACAAGTAATACCTTCATATTAATATGCTGGATAAATTTTACTCCTAAACAGGTTTCTAACATAATTGAAACATTAAACAAGAAACAGCCAAGATAGGATGGGTATATATGAGTATCTTAAAAACTACCTCTGGGAACTGACAAAGTTAACATTAGTTTATGTATCTTCAAAGCCTCAAAGCATTGTTTAATAATTACGTCTCAGGTGATCTTTAATTTTCTCCATTGAAGATGATTCACCTCATTCATCCCCTCCTACTTCATTGTATTTAATTTCAGATCATTTCTCTGTTCTGAAAGTGGTCAGTTTTGCAAAGAAAAAAAACCCACACTGAAGACTTTTTCATTGCAAAAGAAAATTACATTGTGTATACAAAACACATTAAAACATTAGCTATATTAAAAATATATATAATTTATAAGTTAGGCACTTGTTAGAATTCAAGTATCACAGGGACTCAATCCTCTGGGGATGCATATTCCAAAACCTTTCTTAATTACAGCATCACACACCTCTTTCCAGAGGGCTCCTTTCTCACAATCAGTGCACAAAGAGAATAACAAAACTATTTAACAAACAAGGATCTTAAGTTTTGCTTTATTTTTATTGTTCAAGGCTCACCTTGAACAGTAAATCTGCCGTAGTCAAATCCTTCTCTGAAGGCAGAACACACCATGATCAAGTTAATTATTGCAGCATAGTATTCGAGTCCTCTACAAGTATTAATGAATTCTTCACACCGTGATTGTTGGAGGAAAGGGCATTAGTACCTCAACTTTACAGGTGAACAACCAAAACACAGCAAAATGAAGGTTCTAAATGGCTAATAAAAAAAAAAACCAAAAACACATTATCCAAGTTTCATCCTCCAAAAACATTTGTTAAATATTAGCACATACCACGGGTACTTCACGGCAATACCAAATCTGAACTTTCTGTGCTTTTCCCTATCATGCTGCCCTGGTGCTGCCTCTACCATAAGCAAACCTTTACCCAGTCCTACTCTCCTAGTCCAAGACTGCAGGCCTTGGGTTTTCCACCCAGGCCACAGCCCTTTGCCTCTCTCTTCATGCTCCTTCTCCCAGCTGCTGTCCACAGCTCCCCTTACTGTGCTCTCCATCCCTGCACCTCACTCCCCCCCAGGTCAGTCCTTGTACCATCCCTGTCACAGCTTCCCTGTCTGGCCATCACCTGTCTCCTTCTTGGCCTCCAGCTCCTCAACACAGCTTTTTCTCTCCTCTCCCCTCCACATGCCCGTCTGAGGCCATTTTCTTGCCCTGCCTGTCACAGTTCATCTCATCCAGCTGCTTCCACACCCTTGCCCAGCATCAGCCCAAGTCACTGCCTGGCTCCCAGGGGAGACCACTCATCATTGTCACACACTCAGTCCTTGCCCCTAAACTTCCAGCTTTATTTCCCTCTCATTTCCAGCTTCTATAGAGGTCTGGGAATGATGGGGGGAAATCAGGACAAGCACTCCAGATCCCAAAAAGACATCAAGACCTGCTGATGGACACAAGCTCAGAAACCACCTCTGGCAGGGAAGTCAGTTTCCTCCATCCTCCTGGGTGCAGCTGTTGGGATCCTATTTAAACTTTTATTTTAGGAGTGCTGACAAAGGGCTAACAGCTCTGAGGGAACTCTCTGGCAACACTCTAGGATGGTGGGCAGCTGCCACACCTCCTAAGGGCCAGCCTGGAGCTTGGAAAAGAAGGGGGACATTCAAGGGATGAGCACAGAGGGCAGATGAGCACCCCGCTCTCCAAGGGATGGGATGGGCCCTATCTCTCACAATCCCACAAATTTCCATTGCAAGCACAATCACACACTGGCCTGGCCCCTGCCATCTCCGTGCTGCCAACACTGAGGTGAGCAGAGCTGCCCTGTGGCTGCCTTTGGAGCCACTAAGCCCTGAAAGCAGATCAGGTTTTAGTAAACCACCAATTCTACCATGCCCTGGTGAGAGTGGGATCTCAGTGGAAAGAGGAGAACGGACAAAACTTAGGACCGAGGAAGCAGCAACACCTGAATGTTGCAACACGACGGGCGAGAGGCTGACCCACATCTCAGATGTTGATGCTGTTTTTACCAACACATACAAAGGGTTCTATCTGACAGCAGCTGCCTCTTCCTCATGAGCACCCAGAAACCCGGGATAGGCATCCCACAGGCATCATGGGGCAAAACCCCAAATTCACCTGCCCATATGGGAACCAGAGCAGGCCTACACAGCATGACACAGCACAGGCAAAATACCACCCTCTGACCATTAAAATATAAAATAAAAGCTCACTAGTTCAATGAGCTTGCAGAGTTTCCACAAAGATAAACCTGTGTATTGTGGTGAGATGCAGGGCACCTCTGTCAGGGGAGGTGCTGCTGGTTCTGGCCACTTTCCACAGCCCCACCTCAGGGAACAGCCTGGCTGGCAGCACCTCAGGGAAAGGACATTTCAGAAGGAACTGTCCCAAAGAATAGGGAGCAGTGGGGCACCGACAGCCTCAAGAGGTGTGCCCCAAAAACTCCAGCATCCCAGCAAGATGGAATATTCAGATACCACCGGGCATGGAGAAGATACTAGAGCTACTCTCTTCTACAACCACAGAAGGCAGAACTAAGATTTCCAGCAACTCATGTTGTGCCTTCCTAATTTTTTCGCTACTGTAAGATTTCTGTTCTGTAAAAACGACATTGCTGATACTTAATATTTGCTATAAACATAGCAGGAGAGATCCCACAGAAAGCAATGACTCTTGTGTCATTATCTCATGTAAAGAAGGACTAAAGCCTGAAGTCTAAAATTAAAGTTTATCTCTCCTACTCACTGCAGACCTCCCACCACCCACCCCCAGAAGAGTAATCATATGTTTCTTCCCTGAGCCGTTATCTGCTCCCTCTCACTCAGTTCTGGCTCTTTTTGAAGCTCTGCAGCTCACACACCTTACACATTATGTTGGCACAACTGAGTTTAACACTTGAAGTGGATTAAAACCTCAGCCACAGCGCACAGGTCAGTGAGATTCGGGTGAGATGATGTTCACGCACGGATGAACAAACGCAGCAGCCTCCTCACCTGGCCTGTGAATTTACTGAGCACAGCTCAGTGCTGAGCTCCTTCCCCAAGCACATCGCAAGTGTATCCTGAAGACTGTCCTACCAGAAGCAGAGCCAGAGTTCCTGATATAAAGGGTATGTGCCCACTCTTGATGACAAGATCAACTTACGCAGTTGTCCTTATCCACCAATCTCAAAGCTTGCCAGCAATCAAAACTCCCTTCAGTTTGGCACTGCAAAACCTGACTTCTAGGACTCAGACTCCTGGAGTGAGGTCTGGAAACACTTCTACTCTCTAAGTGAGGAAAAAAAGTCAGGATTCATAAAACATTGAAAGAAAACACCAACAGAGAGGGTTGCACTTCATCTAGAAACTCAAGAGAGTCTTCTGGGAGGCACCTCTACCTGCCTTAGCACTGCGGCTTTGATCTCTCTTTGGCCTGAAGCAGGACAGTCCTTTTGTTTCAGGAACTCAACAAGTTTCACTCTCTTTCTCACAAAAACATTGCTTTTCTCTGTGCTTTAAGATACTTGTTATTCTTTCGCCTTTCCTGTTGGAGCCATGGCTGCACAGAAAAAAACTCAGCAGACACTTGTACAAAGTGGGAATAAGGAGCATGACTGAACCCTGTGCTGCAGGAGCTCCAGGCCAGGTGTTTCTCTTACAAATCTACTGGTTGTTTAATGCAAGTCAAAAAACGGTCAAGGAAGAAAGGACTATACATCTTTAGACTTTTAACAGTACTTAGTGGTTTCTTTTACTGAGTGCTAAACATAGCATACATAGTAAAAAGACCATTCCTAATTTAAAGGCCAAGTTGAAAAATACTGCCAGATTGCTAGGAAAGGAAACAGCAAAGCCTTAATAAACTTCTGGAGGGGAACTGTTTTATAAGTAAAGGCTTTAAGTCTCTGTTAGCACAAAAGAGATGTTGTGAGAAGAATTAAAAAGAAAGAGGCATAGCTGACAGGTAGTAAAAGGAATACAATTTTACTTCCCCAATGAGAACTGAGCATAGAACAAAAGTTAGACTGGTTATTAATCACATAATTTAACAGCTAGGCTAAAAATTGGGCTCAGTCTACCTAAAAATAGGATGGCCACTGAAGCACCTCCTCTTGCCTTATTTACCATGAGAATTTTTCTCTACCACTGAACTCAAGATCCTGCCAAGTCAGGGTCAAAACAAGCCCTGCTTCCCTGCTATCTGAAACAGAACAGGATGGAGCACTATCAAGGGAGCCATAGCTCCCTGTTTCTTGATGTACTAAAATTTACACTAAAACACCGTTCTGGGATTCTGATCCTGTTCATTTTTTCATGTTTGTAAGATACAAATTTACAGATGTGAGACATTTACAGATGTGTTTCATTCAACGTTTGTAAGATGTTACTGTAATATATTAGGTGAACAATTAACATTTTCAATACTTTTTTTAGGTTTATTTCCCACCCACCCCCCAAACTGTTTCCTTCAATTCTTTGGACTCCTGGTTGGAGGTGAGGAGATGTGGGTCAGACACCAGGATCTTTGGTGCCCCATTCCCCAAGAGTACTCTAGCCAAGAACCTCCACTCACCCTCCTTTGTCCCTTCATGCCAGAACAACCCACAAAGACATTTTTCCCCACTCTAGTGTTGACAAATTAATAAATTATAAAGTCCCCACAATGTCAGGGATCTTAACAATCAGACTGTTTGCAGAATTGCAATTCCATCCATCCATCCATCGCCGCATTTTTTATTTTCTCATCCCCATTTCACAGAGAATGAAACTAAAACATACAAACAATGGAACTGATCAATCAAAAATCTCGCTGAAATACTTTAATAATCGAAGTCCTTGCCCAATAGGACTGCTCAGTTGACTACACTTAATTATAGGTTTCTATGCTTTTCTGAATTAGGAACAGATTTGCTTGCCCAAAGGCAACCCACATCTCTCGATTGGCACTTTATTTCTACCACACTGTCACATAATTTGCAACAGAATTTAATGCATTTCTTTGCTTGTAGAGCTGCTTCTCACAGAAATCTGAGTTTTCGCTGTTACTATCAATATTATTAAAAAATCAGGATACCAGCTTCGCTGCGATGTGTTGGACTGAAATTGCATCGGACTGAAATTGCAAACTCTCCAGGGAAAAGAATCTATGTTTTCTCTAGGATAAATTAAATCATGACATCACTCCCCAGAAACTCTGTAACAAACAGTGTGTCACTTACTGTAAGAGAGCTAACACCACTGATCAAATATCTAATTAAAAATAATAGTTTCCCTTTCTCTTGTGCGTGTCTTCAAATCACCCCACTTCTTCATTTCCTCTTTTCACCTCAATGCAACAGAAAAAATGCTCAAAACTCATAAAGCTTTCTGTTTCAAATAGTTTAATTCACAGAAAAGGAATCTTGTTTAGGCGAACAATCCATATTTTCACTACCCTTGGACATATAACTGTCCAGGCTGGGGAAAAATTACCATTCCTCTACCTTAAAAAATGTAAACTTGCTGGGACTCACAAAAGAACACTCTCAGTTTGAACAGCTCCATTACAGCCATTGTAGAAAATACATCTTACAAGACAGAAAATGATCCACAGGGAACCTTTATGGAAGCTCCAAGCCCCAATACATTGCTGTCAAAGGCAGCAGGCAAAACCATCCCTATGAAAAACCACATGCCAAAGAACATACTCACAAACTTTTCTTATGTCCTAAACTAGGGAATCCTCAGCAGTGAAACCCTGGAAAGAGGTCTTCTAATGTGGCTCCATGTTCAGCAAACATCCTGCCAGGTGAAACAGGTGCTCCCCTGCCAGAGCCTGAAAGGCGATCCTGGAGCAGTGGGATGCAGCAAGGCATGTGTGAGTGACTACTCACACATGGGAAGGACTAACCAAAGCAAAGCTGTGCTGAAAAGACCACATCTTGGAGGCTGGAATAGCTAGTCCAGTAGGATAAAGTAATTTTGAAACTAACCACTAACTTTCAGTCTTTGCTCTGGGAGTGTAATGTTGGTGAAGTTTTTCTTGTGAATCTCTGAGGCAGAAACTATTACTTCTATCTTAGACACAGCAGTTGTCCATACATTGCCCCAAGTTCTATATTGGTTTTACTGCATGGCAAGATAAAAAAAATCAAAATTAAGTATCTCCTGGTTCCAGCCAAGGGACCTGGCACACAGCCAGACTGTAGTTGTAAAGTAAGTCACCTCTGTCAGTAAAAGGGAATTCATTCAGCTGCTGACATTTAACAAATAACAGATATGAACAAGAAGGGAAGCAGACAACAGGGCAGCCTCAGACTTCCATCCCATCTGACAATCTTCTCCTGACCCAAGGGCTGATGAGCTTTACTGAAGAAAGTAATCTTCCTGAGCCACCTTCCAGGAAGTTTTACACTTAGAGGTGATATTCAAGCACAGGGTTATTCCTGTGTGCATTAGCAAAAACAATTTCTGTTGTGGGAATGGTAAAAAAAAGCTTTATGTACCTAACTACAGTGTTCAAATTGTTTTATTCACTTCATACAGTGAATTTTTGTTTATTGCTTCCCATGAACATTTATCTTTCAGTTCATACAAATTTCATACGTTCTACCTTTTTTACACTAGTCCTGCCTAAGTTCCTAAACTACAGGTGTATTCCTCCAAGAAAAAAAGAATAGAATATCCATAACATCTTCACCATTAACCTTTCAGCAATGGTCTCAATCCATGCTCTGACAAACATCTCAGACTTCTTCCCTACAGCTTTGACCACCAGCCTGTGAAAACTCACCACAACAGTTCACCAGTGTGGTTGCAATAAGCTGCACGGAATAGTAATTAGAATTATTCATATATTTGGGGCACTGCAGCCCTTGGAGGAACGGTTGTACTTCAGTACTCTATGTCTATAACACACAAACCTGAAGTCAAGGTATCAGAAGAAAACACAATTGATATCTTTAAATTAATAAATTAATGCTGCACTTCTGGACATTAATTTGGAAATCAGTGAAAATCATGCCACTTGTTGTATCATCAAAGACTGGAAACAAATCCTGAGGTGGTCTCCATGTCCGTATTGGGTTTGTGCGGCCAGGTTTTGGTGGGGGGGGACTACAAGGGTGGCTTCTCTGAGAATGGGCCAGTCAGCAACGACAGTAACAAGTCTGTAATAACATATTTAAGAATGAAAAAAAAAAAGTTATTGCACAGATGTAATTGTGGCCAGAGAAGAGAGGAGTGGAAATATGTGAGAACACCACCTCTGGCACCACAGTCAGTGGAGAAGGAGGGGCAGGAGGTGCTCCAGGCACCAGAGCTGAGGTTCCCCTGCAGCCCGTGGTGAGGCAGCCGTGCCCTGCAGCCCATGGGGGTCCATGGGGGAGCAGAGATCCTCCTGCAGCCCCTGGAGGAGCCCCACACTGGAGCAGGTAGATGCCCAAAAGAGAGTTGTGAACCTCTGGGAAGCTTGTGCTGGAGCAGGTCCTGGCAGGGACCTGTAGATCCATGAAGAGAGGAGCCCACACTGGAGCAGGTTTCCTGGTAGGATGTGTGGCCCCGTGGGGGGGACCCACATTGGAGCAACCTGTGCCTGAAGGACTGACCCTCTGGGAAAGTGACCCACATTACAGCAGTTTGGGGAGAACTGTTGCCTGTGGGGTGGACTCACGCTGGAGAGGTTCGTGGAGAACCGTCTCCCATGGGACAGACCCCACGAGGAGCAGGAGAAGGACCCTCCCCCAACCTGTGAAGAACTGACTGTAACCCCCATTCCCTGTTTCCCTGCACCGCTGGGGTGGGGAGGTAAAGCTGGGAAGGAGGGAGGGGTAGGGGGAAGGCATCTTTAAGGTCTGTTTTTACTTCTCATCGTCCTGCTTTGATTTTGTTAGTAATAAATTCAATTAATATCCCCAGGTTGACTCTGTTTTGCCCATGACAGTAATCACTGAGTGATTTCTCCCTGCCCGTATCTCAACTCATGAACCTTTTGCTATATTTTCTCTCCCCTGTCCAGTTGCAGAGGGGAGTGATAGAGCAGATTTGGAGGGTGCCTGGCATCCAGCCAAGGTCAACACCCTACATCTGCTCTGACTCCTAAAATGGCCTTGGCCAGATAAAGAATGAACTAAGATTACAGACTCCCTTCCTTTATTATTTACAATAAAGTCAGTTAGCACTGCAAATCCAGAACTAAAGCTAAATGAGATCATAATCATTTGCCTCTAAAAACAGCAGCAGAGGACAGACATGAAAAAGTGAGACACTAATATGCACAATTCAACACTGAGTAAAGCACAGTACAGAAAAAACAAATATAGGAAGTCTCCACAATAAAAATGTTCCCAATTGTGCTTTAATTCACATGTTAATCTTAAATGACATAAATGTCTTTCTTGCCTAATAAGCATATTGTAGCAACTCAGTGCTTTCACCCCACAGGACATTGTCTCTTAATCTAGGCCTTACTTAAAATACATTATAAAACTACATCCAGAATTTCACTCAGTAAAAAAAAATACAAAAAAACCAACATCATTTTAAAACACTTCACAAAATGATCTTAGAACACTGAATGAAGGGGGGGGAATCACAATTCAAAGTGACTTATCCTGTCCCTGGTACTCAGCTTGGGCAGTTAAACACAGTACTGTTCTATTTTCCCAATTTAGCAGCTTTCACAAACTTGATGAAAGACTTGCTACAGTACTAATCAGTGTCAACACATTAAATGCTTTCTCATAGTTACAGAGCTTTAGTTGTGTGTGTCTCTGCATTTGTATAATCACAGAAAGAACACAAGAACAGAACAGAGTCCATCCCTTGGAACCACTTTCACATATTTACTTAGAAATAAATATTGGGGAGTATTGAAAACCTACCCAGAAATACTTCCCTAAATATCTCTAACCTCCACTACCTGACAGCACACACAAAACAATGTCATCTGCATTTCAGGAAAGTAACAAGAACTATTCCCAAAAAATAAAAATTAAAGAAAGCAACAGTTAAGTAAGACCACCATTACAGGGAATCACTTAAGCATCAAAGCTTTTATGATTTCATGCAGATAGAAGTGAGATAAGAGAATTGAGGATGTTTCTCTTACCTTGGAATAAAAATGCTTTGCTGGCATTGTGTAGTCCTGAAACCTGTGTTATCCCAAAGGTTGTATTCACAAGATCCAGTTCTGTGATGATATCAATCTGTAAGTCAGGATCCATTCCAAACCCTACAGCTGTTGGAGGCAGAGAGATCAATTTTTATTTCAAATCAGGTAATGAAAAGAATGGAGAAGAATATCTAGCACGGACATTTCTAGTACCTTCCCACTCACACACACACTGTACACAGTAATTACTTATAAGACAGTACCCCTGCTGCAGGAAAGAGAAGATATTCTATTCCAGTTCTTTCAATTAAACTATTTCCTTTTCAGAGATTTTCCTACACAGACGTTAAAACATTCTAAAACTGATACGTTAATCCAGTATCTTCATAAGGTTAAAGAGCAATAAATAAGGAAAGCATAACCACCTATGCAAACTGATGAGAGAGATTTGCAGCATTCATCTATTGGCCACACTATTTCCAGGGAGACGCGAGGACTGAGAATTCCTCTCACATTTTATGCTGTGACCAACCAATCAGGCCCACAGCTCATAGTGTACATGCAATCCATCTTCCCAACTGGACAAAAGGACCCTGGAGGAGATAGGGTAGTAGGGCAAAGAACACCATCCTGTAATCTAAGAGCCTGGGGTGACTTACAAAATTGTTTGATACTGCTTTAGAAGGGCACCTCTGTATTTCAGCACAGTCGGCACCTACAAAGTGCGCCAAAGCCACCTACAAACAGACATTCATTCATCTAAACCAGCAGTAGCATCTCTGGGCTGCAGAAGCACCTACAGAAGAAGCACAAATCTAAACCTAAAATTTAGAAAAGGCTTATGCTCAGGAAATAAATGAGCACTCCTCGATCCAGTAGAGACCTGATGGGATTGACAGCAAAGACAGACTCAAGCAGTTTGAAACTTCTATGTTGAAAAGCTAAGGGCAACTTGATAGTTACAGCACACCAAGTTCATTAAACATATGTCCTTCTCCTAGGGATGGGGAGAGGCCAGCCTGACCTCCGTGTCTCTCTCAACACAGCAATAAGTGTGACATGAGACCTGTGCCTGAGACATAGGTCAAATATCTTGTGTGGGATCCAAACACTTTCCTAATGAAATTTTTCACTAACGTCATTAGTAATGGAAACAGGCTCCAAGAATGAAATCCTGACACAGCTGAAGTCAATGGTAAAAGTCCCACTGACTTCCATGGAGCAAGGACATTACCTGTAAAGCACGTCCAGATTGATTTCCACTGAGTGGACTTACATTCAGCTTTAAATTGATTGATTTGTTATTCCAGGACTGCACTTCTGGATCAGTTAAGCAGCAAATACTCTAGTTTGATTCTTTGAAAGGTTCTGAGAAATTACCAAGGTGTACAGAACGAACACGTTACACATACTACTCATAAATCATCTGTACTACAGCACTTCCTCCTTTCCTCAAGGATTAAAATTTGTTGGGAAAACGTGTTGTGCTAATGCAGAGGATTCTACTCCACAAGGGACAGAGTAGTAAAAAATACTGAACACTTTAGGTCTCTAGCAACCTTACTCTACAAGGAAAATTAAGATCTAGAGGTGTCTGATGGAACTGAAGCTCCAAGAGTGCAGACACATCCATACGTACACAGTACATACACAGTGCCTTCATAAGGATATGGGGATAAACACATTTTGTAGAAAATTAGAACTACAGAACCCAGATAAACTTCTCCAAAGGTAAAAACTTCTCAGATAACCAGTAACATCATCAAGTTTATAGTACTATCTTTGGCTTACACCCCAGACACTTGGCAGTGAATAACCACAACCGACACTGAACACGCTGACAGACCAAGAATAACTTCCCCTTCTGGAATAAACACCAGCATCAAAAACAGAAAGGCATTATTATTTCTTCTAAGGTTTTCACGAGAAAAGCAGCACAATGTAAATTGTGTGAACCTACCTATCAGGAAAGACAGTGTTTGCTGTCTCTGTGAGGAAGAGAGTACACTGTTCCTCATTTGAAAGGGCTACATCTATTCAAATCAGATCAGCAATAACCTACTTATATGAAGTGAGGTCGAATAGGTACTAAAACTTGCTCAACAGAAAGGACAACGTATGTCCAGTAAGACAAATCTTAACCTCATTAAAGTAAGTGAAAGCTCTGTCACAGTCATCAACAGGGTGAGGACAGAAACCACATCAAGCAAGTATAGGCACTCCCATAAATCACAGCAGCTTCACTGCTCTATTAAAACAGTTTATTCCAGCCTGAATACCCAAGGCTCAACAAGTACACATCACTGTAGCTGCACAGGCTTCGATTTATGCCAATGAAGGATCTTGTGTGACAGCTTCAGTGTGCCCCCTTCCAGCTTTTAAAATACTTTCAAAAGCAGAGTGTTTCCAATGTCACAGTAACTATTTAGCAAGATCCTACACTGCTTTAAATACCTAGTCATTTTCCTGAGCTGGCTCTTCAAACTGCAGCAGGCACTCAAAAGCATAGTTAATAATTAATAAACAACAAATCAGCAGCTTCAGTATGACAACCAAGTCTCCTTTTCCCCTGTGGTCTCCACCAGTCTATCAGAAAGAAACCACAGGCATATCAACTGCACTTGCATCTGGTATTTTATGCTGTCTCTCCTCAGTGGAACAAGCAGCTGCAAATACTGTTTCTGAAGTAAAAATTAAGCATCAAGTCGTCTGCTCTCACTGGAGAACTGTGCAATGCCTGGGCCCAATTCCGGCTGATGTTGCTTTCAATTCCTATTTAAAGTAATTGGGCCATTCCCCTTAAATCAGTGGCTTACACAAGCAACACCCCAAATGATTCAGTCAGGTGGGCGGGAGTAAAAATCATCTCAGGACTTGGTGGATTCGGCCCAATGTGAACTGAAGGCTCTACAGTAGATTAGAGGATTAAGCCATATAATTATGAATGATGTCACTAGGAAATCCCTAAAAGAAATTAATTCTGCCTTACAGCTCCGACAGCTTGTATTCTCTGCTTGTGCCTTTATCACCTACACCCAAGCACCAGCAATCACGCCACGCTCCATCTAGCTAATGTGCAGCCATGCAACATATGCAGCACATTTATAATCTCCTCGACGTGTGTAACGTGCCATTTGGGGATGGAAAAACTTTTACTTAAAGCACATTCAACACAATCAAGCCATTTCCACGTACCCATGTGCAATCATTCAAATGGTAAAGAGGAGGCTAGAGAAGAGGCATTTTGCTCTTTCCTCTCACAACTTCAGTGGCAATTGTTGCATACAAAGAACTTTCAGAGTAGTAGAGTTTTGGGTCCTACTGACCATTTAAAATCTCCGTTTGCACTACCAGGGGTAACAGCACTACAAAAGGGACGGGTGGTATTTTCTTCCAACTATTTCTGTGTCGCATCTCTCTGCAGATTTTAATGAGGTAATAATTACTATATGAATTTAATTATAAAACGTGAATTGCTTTGCACTTCTGATAATTGTGCCGGGTAATTTCCTTGGGAATAGAGCTACAAGCACCAGGGAGAAACGTCCCCTTCATCAGCTCCAACCGAGGAGGAGCGGTACCCGGGGAAAGAGAACAAAGCCTCCGCAAGAAACAAGAAGCGGTACTTGGGTCGTGCAACACTGTAGAGAAAACGGGGCGGGCACGGCACCAGCTGGAATAACGCACCTGCAGCCGCATCCCGCCCGTACCGCATCCGTCCCGCCCGGTACCGCGGGCAGAGCCACCCGGACAGACCCCCGCGGCCGCCCCTCGCCCGGACCCCCGCTCTGCCCGCCGCCCGTCTCCGCGGGGCGCAGCCCGCACGCCGCTCTCGCAAAACTTTCCCGCGGCCGCCCCGCCGGGGGTCAGCGCCCGGCGGATCCCCTGCGGGATGCGCGGCCGCAGCCGGGGCGGCTCCCGGTCCCCGCCGCCTCCCCTCAAAGTTTCCTCCCGCTACCAGCGCGCTCCGGGCGGCGGCCCCGGCCCTCGCCCTCACCCCCGGGACGGACTCCAGCGCCGCAAGGGACCCCCGGCCCCGCAGCCCCGGCGCGGCCCCTCACCTGCCCCGGCGGCGGCCGCACACGCCCAGAGGAGCAGGAGGGGACCCATGGGCGCGGCGCGGGCGGCGGCGTCCGCCTCGCTCGCTCGCTCCCTCCCTGGCGGCGGCGGCTGCGGGGCCGCACCGAGCGCCGCGGAGCCGAGCCCAGCGCAGCCGAGCGCAGCCTCCGAGGCGCGGCGCGGCTCCGGCGGCAGGAGCAGGAGGGAAGGCGGCGGCGGCTCCGCCCGCTGCCCAGGCGCGGCCCCGACGCCCCCGCAGCGGGGGCTCCCCGCCCGCCCCCCGCCGTGACGCGCGGCCCCCCCGGGCCTCGCCAGCGCCGCCGCCCGGCCACGGCCGCGCTCCGAGCGGGGAGCCCCGCACGCCCCTCCGCCCCCCGCGCCCCGCACGGCTCGGCCAGGAGCGGAGCACACCCTTCCCTGCTCCCCCGAGGGGTGAATCTCCCCGAATGAACCACCCCGGGTGGGTGCGAGATGCGGCTGCGGGAGCGCCTCCCCCCCCCCGCGTCCTCCTCCTTCTCGGCGTGAGAATCAACCCTCATTAACTATTTAGTCTTAGTAATAATTCATGCGCTGTATGAATAAACAAAAAGAAGTTCTGGGATATAATACAGAAACCTGCACCCTTCCTCGGCTTCTTGCGTGTCCTTGCTCAACTCAAGTACTTAACTGCTTTTTCATGTCTCTAAAGTGTAAAGGGGAAGCAAAGTGTTTAATGGTACTTGTGAGCCATATAAGAATCTGCTCTGATGGCTGTTTTAAAACCTGTTTTCAAAATATTTCTTCCCTCCAGCCCTTTAGTTTGACTCGATCCTTGGCAAGAAACTGATCACCGCATGCCTCGGTTCTCTGTAATGTCTTTTCCCTGTAGAACACCTGATTTCAATTTGAAGGAGAGATTATTGGCCCCAATGACATTCCCCCCCTACTGAACAGAAACAGAATGAGATTTCCAGCTGATCTAGCTTTGCCATAGTTCAAAACAAGTCATTTCAGCTGTGAAGCCCAAGGATCATCCTCTCTACTGCTTCCCCTCACCGTGGTTTGGTTCTGCACCTCACCAGTTCCAGCCATCTTAAATGTAAAATAATAAACTGTGCATTTGGATAAAGTTAGGATGACACCATACAAATCATGCCCATCTTAAGTGGATAGTTGCATTCACACACCTTTACATTGGCAAGAGCAGAGTCTGACTTGGCTGCCTAATTACTTAATTAGTAGGATCTCAGGAAACAGCTGTTCCTGGCTGCGAGCAAGGTGATGCACTCCAGGAAACCTCCGGGGTGGTCATTCCAAAAGCACCTCAGTAATTTATCTCTAGTGTATCAAAACAACTTTTTTTTTTTCAAATATAACTTTTTAGCTTCTTACCTTTGATGAGGATGCCCTGTTGTTAGCCCCACTCTTAGCCATGGGGTGTGGGGAGAAGTACACACACGGTGTACAAGTATATGTGTGTATACATGGATATGCTACATAACCATAGCAACAAGAAAAAGAGGCAATGGTACATCAGCACGTGAAGACACACCCCTCTGATTCCACCCTGATCACATCAGTGTTCTGCATAGCATGTACTCTCTTATTTAAGAGATTTCTTTTTGTGAAACAGGTCTGTATATCCAATTCCTGTTAGCTTAGATCTGTTTGTGCTTATTTAGTAGTAAAACCAGTGTCTATCTACACACCAAATTGAATGTAATACAAGCCAAGTTTTCTATTTTTCATTTGGTACAGAGTCTAAAATAGATATATAATTTAAACTGGTCATGGCTAGATTCTCAAATAGACCTGATTAAATCTGTATTAAATGCTATTAAATGTATTAATATATTAATAAATGTATTAATAAATTAAATACATAATAAAATAAATAAAATACATAATAAATAAATACACAATAAAATAAATACATTAATAAATGTATTAAATCTGTATTAAATGCTATTTAAAAATAAAACCTACTGTGTGTACATACAAAAATTTGCACCATGTTAACAGATTTAAAGCACAGCTTCAAACACCTCTTGAACAATCTCACAGATAAAGAATGTCCTAACCATTTGTTCCTCTGTTCACTAGAAGCATTCAAAAGCCCACAGGTACTACAGAAAATAACACAAGGAGCTTGGTAGAAAGTGCTCTGGAAACAGCCGGTCCCACAGATGTGGCTCTTCCTGTAGTCCAGCTCAGTGCCCAAAGGCTCAGACATTCAGAGAGTGCTAGTAATCTTACAAGCATTTTCAACTGACCAGGGCAAATGGATGGAAAACAAAAAATCCCATTCTTTGCAGCCAATACTACTCTTGCACCTCCTCTATCGGCAACAAATCATCTTCCTTTATCACCAGAAAATCTGACCTCCTGATATGATCTTATTGGAAGTATAAATAGCTGAAAAGCCAGACATTCAGATATTAATTAGAACTGTGTTCCTGAA
The DNA here is from genome assembly GCF_001604755.1 of Lepidothrix coronata. Taxonomy (NCBI): domain Eukaryota; kingdom Metazoa; phylum Chordata; class Aves; order Passeriformes; family Pipridae; genus Lepidothrix; species Lepidothrix coronata. Next base: position 1,692,734 of record NW_016690310.1, on the reverse strand, counting down.
TATTCATAGCAATTACATAAAAAAATTGTCTGATGGCACTTTTGCAAGAGTGAAATGTTTGTCCTGGCAAGTGAGCTGGATTTCAGCTCAGATAACACTCCTGTGAAATATTGTTCTTGCACTCTCAGTTGGTCATTGAATGCTTCTTGATTTTGACCTAAATTATTGTGAAGTTGCTAACTGTGTGGTGTTAAACTGTTAGCCCTGCCAGCCACAAAGCTTGTGACACTTTAGAGTTTGATGAAGCATTTTTAATTAGGCCTAGTGTCTTTCTGAGCATTTGTAAGGCTGTTTGCGTGCCACAGCTAAAAGGCAATTTTACTCCAAGTGTATTTGAATATGTGTGGGCTCAGTTGCCAGCTGAACTGCAAACGCTGGGAAACGACAGTGCTTCCACCTGGGAGAAAAAAAAGAAAAAAAAAAAAAAGAAAAACAAACCCCCATCACCTCGTAGCTCATAGAGTAAAAAGTCTCCATTCACAAAGAAGGCTCGCATCCCTGGAAAGCCTGGCTCCGCAAGGATACTTAAAATCCATACGAGTCAGGTTTGCTTTGCTGCCAGTAGAGGGCAGGAATTAACAGCAGCACTCACACCTGAATATTATGAAAAAGAGTAGGTGTAAATGGGGGGTTACTATACGCCATATCTGTCTTGCACACTGATAAATAAATGTAAAAGGCTATATAATCAGTTCAACAGGCTGAAAGTACCCATGTTGGAATTTATAATTACATAAATAACTAATAAATGCACCGGAATGAAGCCTTACAAAAAGAAATCATTTGTCTACTTCTGTACCCAGTCATGGAGCAACACCTAAGCTTTTTTTTTTTTTTTTAATTCCCAAACACATGGTCAGCAAATGTTTGAAGACTGAAAAGTCTAAGATAAACTTTACAACTGAATAATCTGTTTGGTATAAGATGTGCCCTTCAACCCATACCCTGACCATAGGAATTTCAGCACCAAAAGAGTAAAATTATTTCAAACTAAGCACATCTGTGGGCACTGCAATAGAAGACGTACCTTTCTTCCAGGTACGTCCATTGGTTTAAAATGTGGCCATGGTGAATCCATACAATCAAGTTAAAAGGGCATGGATTTTTACCCATTCCCATGAGTTTAAAAATTTGATGCCATAGTGCTTAATGGTGACAGCAAACAACTGTCTTTTACTCCTAAAAATCGATGTGTTGTATCATTGACTTACAGGGGTTGACTTTGGGTATTTGACAAATTCCATGTGCCTCAGTTTTTCTTCCTGAAAAGGGGATTAATTACACTTACCTGTCTCTCAGGACTCTGATGATGCTTGCTGGCAACTTCAGACTTCTCTGAGATGCAGTACATCTGTATGTATAATATGAAAAGAATGACTGGAGTCACTGGGTCCTGCCACTCCCTTTGCCCACACATACACATTTCAGAGAAATGCAAGTTTAAAGGCAGAACAAAGTACTTTTTTGGAGGAGAACTGATTACCAGAACTGGTGAAACAATCCTGTCTTCACGATCAACCCTTGCCTGAAATCATTGCCTTGTCCATATTTGATGCCACATTGTGACATCGTGCTTCAGATGCTGTATTTGGGAGTAGTTTCTCTAAAGGTTGTGTCTGGCAACAGTGAAACAGGTTGCATCAGTACAATTCCCATAGCAGGCTGCTGGGGAAGGAAGCACCTGCTTACCAAACCAGTGTTTGTGGCACATTGCCCTCACCACACTGCAGGAATTCCACTGGAACCGTGTCCTTACATGTTCCTTCTTCACTTGCTCCTCCCTTAAGCCTCCCATTTGCATCTACAGCAGATATGAACCTCTATTGTTTTTAACAGTTTTACAACCTTTGGGATGATTGAATTCGTAGGATAAGAAAGATTTAAACAAATCCAGTCGGTCCTCTGCTAAGCAATCCATCATTCCACAAGCCACAGAGCACTCAATAGTTAAGAATCCAGCCATTTAAATGATACTTGTTTCTGGAGCTGTGCAACATCCCCATTTCCCACGAGGGCTGTTTCCAGTTGCCGCTCCATGTTTCTAACAATCAAATGGATCAATTCTGCGGATACCTTAAGGCTATGTGTTAAGTAAGAATGATGTTTGTGGCGTGTGTTGGGTGGGGAAGGAGGTGGTGGAAAAAGAAGCATTTCATTCATCAGAAAAGTTGATGTATTTTCTGTTTTAAACACTGGACATTTATTTAGAGTCTTCAGAGCCCATACATTATTGAATAATTTTAATTTATCACATCCAAATATATTAGGCAAATATATAATACAATAAATTGCATTTGTACACACAAATACAAAATTTGAGGTAGGGCCTCAAGAATAATGATTTCTGAAATTAATAACATACAGCATTATAATATGCACTACATGAGATATATACGATGCATCCTTTGTAACATAATATATCTTTTCCACATACAGCTCATGAAAAAATTATAATGATCTGGTTAGGGTACAAATCTTTATCCATAGGCAGCAGTACCCCATAGAATGCCTGTAAATATATATATATATATATTTATATATGACATTACGCAAGTAATTAAGATTTAACCCATCAGCGATGGGTCTGTAATAAAGTGCCATAGGACACAGGGCGCAAATTCTCAGCTGGTGTAAATTGTCACAGCTCCAGACAAAGCTCTGACAATTTATACCAGCCAAGCATCTACCTTACAAGCTAATACTACATAATATAAAGGACAGATAAGAACATGTTTTAGTCAATCAATAATTTTCCTAACAATGGAAGATTGCTATAAGGCAAATGGTTACCTGAAGATGTATCTAGATGCTATCGGCAAACAGAAACATTGCAAGCATAAGGTCCAGCCTGGTTCTCACATTATGTTAAACCTATCAGGAAAACCTTCTCTCTTTGGCAATAGAGTGCCTGAGGGCAGAAACCCCAATATCCCTCCCCTCCCCCCTCGAGTCATCAACCTGAGTCACTCAGGAATATCAAGCTCTGACCATTTTACAAATACCTTAAGTGCACACCATTCAACTCCAAACCAAGAAACAAGTGACTCTTACAACAGTTTTATAGCACAACAGAGAAGCTTTCTGGGATGCCAGCTGTCAAAAGCTCTGCTGCCTACAACCCACAATCCCTACAAGTCCATCCTTGATTGCAAGAAGAAGTGGAGCTGCAGAATAAGAAACCAATAGGAAAACCAATGACTGCCATACATAAGCAATTGCTTTAACACAGGCAACAAGAAATCATATTATCCATACAACTGTACATAACAAACAGACCAAAGGTATTTAAAATCAAGCAGGTGTTGGAATTTGATGGTAAGAGACAGTCACACAGCGTATCAGAAGCAATGATCTTCAGTGTGGAGGCACGTCTAATGCGGTCAGTGGAGCAGAACCTAACCAAAAGACTACTTTGACTCAATTGAAACATTATATAAAGACAATCCAAGTCTTTCTCAATTAAATGTCATTTTGTTAAACCCTTCTTTTGGAAACAAAGTGCTGCCTTGTCTAGCTGAAACACAGGTTTTGAAAATTGCATATTAAAAACACTAGGAAGACCCCAAAGAATTTGAAGATGGCAAGCATTTGCATTAGGTATAATCTTTAATGCATACAATAATGCATCTCAGCTCATCCAGAAACTCAATTTCAAAGAAAAAAATATGCATTATAATTTCACCAAATTTAAACATTTTTTACTCACAAGATAGATAGATCTGCAAGTACGTACATCACATTTTTACTAGTATGGCTTTTTCCCCTCCTTTTTTTTTTTAAAGATCTTTACTGGTATGTTATTAGTTACTAAATTTATTTTTAGAAAATTATCAAAGTACATGCAAACTTTTCCTAGAATATGGTAAATGAAGTGCATTCCCAAACTTCAAGATTACTTCCATTTAAAGAAGACACTGCTGGTTAATTTAATCTCAACTCTCAGATTTGGCCAGTAAAATACTTTTTTAAAAAGCCTGATGTGACAAAAAAAAAACCACCTGCTTTTAACAGACAGTGAAAACTTCACATCTTCTGTGATTTTTGTACGCATTTCTCCCCCTTCTCCAAAGGTTTTTGCAAGCCTAGTAATGGGGTCAAAGCTGAAGATAAAGATCAGCTGGAAAAAAAATCACTATCATCTGTTTACTGAGTTTCAAAGTCAAGCCTAATCCTGCGCTAATGACTTACCAGGCACAGGAACAACATCTAAATTAAAAAGCAAGCAGATTAATTACATAAATCATGGAAAGCAATTCAATTGCAATTTCATATGCATTCTGGTTTGGTAATCCAAGCCAAAAGATATCATACCCCAGCAGTACTCCTTCAAATGATAACTCTTTCATAATTCATGTAGACAGTAACTGACATCCTTATACTGAGGTAATTTTATTGCAATTAGTTAATCCCGGTTTGTCTTGAGACAAGCTAATAAGTGAAAGGATTCAGTACTCTTAAACTGTTTGAGTGTGTTTTCTTCTTTCAAAAGAGGACCAAACCTGTGGATACTTGTTGTTTTTCAATCACAGTAGTGAAGATAAACTGGCTTGGACTCCAAAAATCAAACCAAGATGCTAAGGAATATTGGCCAAGAGAGGCCTAAAGCGATTTGTCCTGACAAAAAAAGCCTAATTTCTACTAGAGGTACTGACTTCAAAACACAGAATCCTTAGCTTCCTTTCTACACCCAGGCAAGGTCTCTCAGCCTCACCTAGACATGGGGACCAAATTTTCAGCTCATCTTTCTGGACCTTCATGAGATCAGACAGAGCATGGCTTCCGAAACCCGCCTCTGTCAGGAAAATAAAAGCCAGAAGCAAGAATAACAAGTCATTTATTAAAACAGCAGGCGAAGCTGAAACAAGGGGGCACAGCTTTAAGGCAGAGAAGCTCAAAGGAGGGTCCTGTCCTGCTGCTGTGTGAGACAGGGACCAGAAAGAGCCCGTGGAGTGGAGATTCGGGGGGTCAGCGTAAAATGTTGCAGAATTTGCCCTCCCTTCCCTAGGTGACAACCCCTGACAGCGCTTCAGTTGTTCTGCATGAGGATTAAAGGTCTCCAGCAGTGCCTAGAACTGGCAACACTAATTGCCCCATGAAAGAGGAAGTTCAGCAAAATGATTAATATATTTAATATACATATATATATACACACACACACAGAGAAAAGAAGTTAACAATTTGTGAAAGTGTTACTTTAAGGTTTAGTTTTTTGTTTTCTTCAACTGGATGAAACAACACACCTACTGATCTACGGACACACATGAATGGAGGATTTACCTGAGACCCTGCAATATGAAGACAGACCGACAAAAGAACAGGATAGAAACAGTCCCCTGAAAGGAAAGAACATTTACAGGCTACTACAGTAGCGTCTGGGGAGGGAAAAAAACTGGATAAACTACTCTAAGCTCATCATCTCTACACTGATTGATAAGATATTTATAGGGACATAAAACATCACTAGTACACACTACATGAACACTGATCACTGTTAAAAAATATCATATATGTATGTATAGGATATAACAAGATAATAAAGATTACCATTTTGCCAATTATTGAAGATATATTTTTCTCCCTCATTCTAGTGCATTTACAATAAGTTGGGCTAATTTTCTATTTAGGTAAATAAATGTACTCTTAAAAAGCTCTATTTTTCACTCTGCCCAATAGGTAACAAAACTATTTTAATCTAGTATTCATATCACTGCTTATATCTGATTTCTAAAATATAATGCTTTAGAATGTCCTACTGCTATGCAATGTTATAATGGCCATCTACTAGATTGTCCTCTCACCTCAATCCTTGCATTTTGTATATCTAAGGTTGCAACCGTGTGGATGACTGCAGTGGTTAATTATTGTGGATTTTGGTTTTTTTGTCTAATGAAAATGTTTTAGTGTAAAGAAAACCCCTATTCACATTTCAGAGAGAATACTGCTTCGAAGAATTTATGTGCTATGTATATAATATATAGACCAGTGGGGTCCTGCTATTTCCCCTTTGGTTGAAAGAGAAGAATACATCATCTGAAGGTTATAGGTTATATAAAGATGTTTATAGGCAAATGAACAGGGAGTCACAAAGTTGAACAGCACATCTAACTTCTAATAACTGTTTTCAGGTGGTAACTAGACTACACTTACCACTGTAAGAATACAAAGTTAGGCACAAATTATATGATGGCTTCTTGAGGAGATACTGTAAACAAAAGCAGAGAAACAAGGAAAATTATGTTCAGAGTACTGAAGTGAGTAAAAACACAGTTGCACTTCTTGTAGAACAAGTTTTCAGACACACTGTAAAACTCAGGCATTTCTAATTGAAGTGACAGATATCAAATTATTGAAAGAAACATATGACAGTACTTTAAACAGTGATGCCCATACACCTCATTCTGGCACTATTTCCAAACCATTTCTAGACTCAAATGCGCTTTAGTCCCAGTCTCAATTGACTAGTTTTTTTTTAATTTTGTTCTTATTTTTCTACCTGAAAAGATTAAATGGATTATCATGTTTCTGTTCTGACCCCACATATTAATTCCTGGTGTGCTGTTCACACAGTCTCCATTTGTTTACGTAACATAACAATCCCTCAAAGATGGTATAAATTATAAAAGAAGTGAGCAGACATGATGGGGCAAGGTCTGCTGTCAGCATAGAAAAAGCAACCCCACTTTTCACAGGAGCCGTATGCTGGATTTACACCAGGACTACAAGAGATCCCCTTCTTTGCTCACTTCCAGCCCATCTGAGGGCTGAACCTTCCTTTGAATACACTGGTAGCAAAATCCTAGTCCCATCATAGCCACCTGTTATGAGGATGCTTGTGGGAAATGGGTCAAATCCTGCACATTGTTTCCTTTAAAGATTTTTCAATTCAGTTTTGTTTATTCCTACATCACTGGTATATCACCTGTCACACGCTGTGGTTTTGCTGTTTCACTGGGTACAGAACATCTCACGAGCATCACCTACACCTGGAAGTGGTCTAGCTAGGTCTTCCCTATAGCATGCAACAGTAAATCCTACTTTCCTAGACAACCACTTCCAGGCACTGTGGAAAAGAAAAGAAGAAACGGTGGGGGAACAAAATGGAAAAAAAGAAAAACGTATCAGAAAAGGCTGACAATGTTATTGCCACCCATTACTAATAATTATTAGCATTGTGTCCCCAGTTCCATATCCTTCACTGGCAGTTTAAGTCCCAGGGAGGAGGTTCCCAGTGGATCAATCATGTTCATGTAGCGTTCACCGCGGTGCTTGGCCAAGAACGGACCCCAGTCAGGCTGTGGGGAGCACACCAGCTTGAGTCGCTGCCACATGGGGGAGAGAAAAGAGAGTCTCATTTGATGTTATAGAGTAGAATTACAATGCAGAAGAAACAAGGATAAGCTCATTTAAGATTATTGATGATGGCCCTGCAATGCTCAGCGTTTGTTTTGCACAAAGTTTTCAAGATTAATAGAGGATAAGGTGCCCAGATTTTAATTATGCATTCTCCCCCACACCATATGAGGGGAGCTCAGAACCACTGCTACAGATTGCAAAGCTCTCTTACTGAAGGACATGTGCACAATTACTTAGCCCAATGGTCTAAGCACTGGGTAACTGCATTAAAATAATTGGATTTCTGTTTAGCATATTTCCCAAAAGTATACAGATGACCAAAAAGTAGTACATCACTATGAATGAACAAAGATTTTAATTTTGAGATGTTTCATTTCTATCTGCAGGAAAAAGAAAGAGGAGAATGCTAACCTGGCAAACAACAAAAATTTTCTAATCTTTCCGCTGATTTCCTTATTGAATATATAATTTGATCGGTGCATTCAGAGATAAAAGGGAAAGAAAACATATTTCTGATGACTTAAGAGGGAACAATTATATGTTTATTACCTAATAAAGTGGATCAGACCTCTCTATCAGTTATTTTAATCTCTGCTTAATTACCAGTTTGCAACTCTTACCTCCCAAATCAACCATAATAATTTTATGCAACAGACCCTGTATTGAGGAAATACCAGGCTACAGCTGAAATAGCTTCAGCAAAAGCCCCTTCAAAACAGATCCAACTCTTGGGTGTTCCTTTGGGTGCACAACTGGAGGGACAGTAAGAAAAGCACCCTAGTTTTGAGGCAATATATACGCCAGTGTGACACATTAGAAGTTTTGAAGGAGAACAATTTTCTCAGTGAGAGGAGCTCATGAGACAATGAACAAGTAAATCTAATTCCACATTAGCTCATTCTCAAAAGGAGTAGTTGTCTCCTGACCTGTGCACTCCAATGTGCTCTACACAAGGGCTGAATGGCCCTTTAGAGAAGTGTGACCTGCTACAAACCATGTGCCTGGATGCCTTCCCTGGGGTGTCCCACCACTATGAAAATTCCTCTCCCATGAAATTCTTTTGCTCTATGGGAAGCAGAGTCTTGGTCTTTTCCCTTAGGCATGTGTAGTGTGGCATATTGAGAGACCAAAAAGATGATGCTCTTTTAGTACACTTTCTCTCCTTTTCATTTTTGAAGCATAAAACAGCCCCGATGGGTTTTGCAGGAAAGCTGAACTGCAAAAGCGGCTACGGAAAGGGGAGAGAGCGTCTGTTCCTTCTCCCAGGGAGAGAACAGCACAAGCAGCATGCAGTGACAGGAAGACAGAGCTGAGAAAGCCTCAAAGACCTCAAATAAGAGCATTGAGCTTCCTCTGAAGACATGGTGAGGGCAATAAAGGGATGAAATGCCGATATGAGAAAGGCATTGCTGTACCACACCCTGCAAAGAACCAAGGAGCCTACAGGAAAGGGACAGGGTATGATGGGGGTGGCAGGCACAGACAAGGCACAGAGATGGAGAGCAGAAGGTGACCACCACATTTCTGGAGCAGTGGGGGGAAGTGTCAGGAATCTGATTTGCAAAATAAACAGGTTAAGCAGGGTAAAAATAAAGTGCCAGCTGGAATTATTCTAAGCCCAGGTGCCAGGAGGGATCAGCTTATTCAAGAAAATAAAGAGATGAAGAAGGGTAAAGCAAAGATTGCCAGCTAGGTTTTATAATGAGTAGTTTGAGATGTAGAGCGGGAGGTCTCTTCATATATTTTATTCCTGCGAGTGGCACAACCTCCTGAAGCACATCCTGGATGACTCCAGAACCCAACCATCCCACACTTTGCAAACAGGCAGCTCCTGATTGACATCTCCTAGTGCTGATTGCCAGGGTGCCTGCAGCACAATACACACCAGCAGTTGGTGCTTCTTACGTCTCTACACTGCTTTTGCAAAAAGGCCAACAAAGCTAGAACAGCTTTCTCCCAGTAAAGCCATACCAGGATTCATGAAATTTGTAACCCCTTCTAGATTTAAAAAAAAAAAAAAAAAATCACTCCACAGTTTAGGAGCATTTTGTTGAGGAGTGAGGAATAGGTCTACAATTTAAATCAACCGAGCATCTCTTTGCAACACAATAACCAGTTTACCATAAAGTAATCTTAGCACTATTAGACATTCAATATCACAAAAATCAATGTAAAATAAAAGAGACAGTCTCCTGTGACTGCATTTGTAAAGAGCAAAAAGGCAGAAGAATTACCTCAATGAATTTGCCTGGGGCTAGATGCATTTTTATCACAAACATAACTGGGATCCAGATGACTGAGCAGGCCAGCATCAGCCACCCGAGCACCATGGACCAGCCAGGGTAGTGGTAAGCTCCGTAAGTCATCGGCTCCCACTGGTAAAAGCTGAAGCAGAGGATGAACTGGAAACAAGAAAGGAAAACAAATATGTTTGAATAAGCAAAACAAGCCTGCTATGCAACAAACGGTAGGTATCCACACACAGAGTTGGAATATATGGAATACGGATAAAAGCGCATACACCTAAGGCAGGGCACTGCCACAAGCTATAATAAACAGCTCAGAGCCTGAATCTAATGAGTTCCAAGGAAATCCTGCAAAATCCCACAAAAATCACTGTATTTGTGCCAGAAGAATTGAAATTAGAATCTTCTCCCTGGAGTAATGTGCTTTATTACATGGTCTATTGGCAGTTTTACCTAATGTGATTATGCTAAGTTACTCCATTTCACTTACTGTATGAACAGCAATACATCTGCTTACATTTGTGCATAATTCAGTAACTTTTGGGAAATGCCTGTGCTTGCAATAATTGCACACAGAAGATTTATAGAAGTATAACTAGGTGAAGGCACATATAAAAATGATCAGTTTTTATTTCCAGAGATGTGGAGTCTAATGAAAGTCTAATATTAGGCTGTTCAAATGTATCAAATATTAGCTTTACAGAAGCAATAATAGAAAAGAATTTATTGCTCGAGTTTGCTTTGTCTGTTTCCATTGCATAAAAATTGAATTATGACTGATCAGTGTCAATTTATTTCTCACTGCAAGTTCACTATATATTGCATTTGGAGAGAACAACAACAGAACATGCAAGTTTGGAAAACAAACACAGTCAGTTCAGATTTGTTTTCCTTAAGAAACAACATAATTTTTAGTGGAAGGTGTCCCTACCCATGGCAGGGGGCTTGAAACTAGGTGTTCTGTAAGGGCCCTCCCAACCCAAACCATTCTGTGATTATATGACTTGTAGGAACTATTCAGCACTGCTGTGAAATGATGAGTTTTTAAAACTCTACACAAATACTGATATCTTGCTGCATATGTGGTCCAGGCTTGAAGACTTCCAGGTGGAAGCACATGCTCTCAAACAGCAAATGCTGGTAAACGAAGGCTTTGTTGTTTTGTGCTGATTTACCAAGCTGAAAGCTTTTAAAATGGTTGAAGTAATTATTTCATTCTTGTGCCCAAAAAAAAAAAAATTATGTGCAATCACAGATTGCACCTGCACTTGGGCTAAAACATAAAAGAAACACTCTGATGGAAATCTTAGATATAGTTATTAGATTTGGACTATAAATCTAGGCAGTAACTGTAGATATAGTTATTAGACTTGGAGAAAACACGCAGAGCAATGGCAAAATTGAGAATGTGACGTCCTTTTTGGCTGAACGGAGACCTAAATGCGAAGTGAGTATTAAGTAAATTCGAAGGAAGGTGTTTGAAGGGAGGTGGGAATAAAAACCAAGGGAAAGGAAGAACAGCAGCAAACCAAACACGCTCCCATCTGCTTCGGGAGCTGCTTTCCCTGCCCCGGCCGCCGCTGGCCCACAGCGCCACCTGCGGGCACCGCGGGGAAGCGCCGCGCTCGGCCCGGGCCGGGAGGGGCTTCGGCTCCCGGGGGCCACATTCCTTCATTGCCTCGGCTCGGAAGGGTTTGGAAACAACCCTTTTTCCAACAGACCCTTCTTCCTTCGGCTTTTTTTCTAGTTTTTTTCTTTTTTTTTTTCTTTTTATTTCCTCTTTCCCCCTTTTTCCTCATTCCCCTCTTTTTATTTCCTCTTTCCCCCTTTTTCCTCATTCCCCTCTTTTTATTTCCTCTTTCCCCCTTTTTCCTCATTCCCCTCTTTTTATTTCCTCTTTCCCCCTTTTTCCTCATTCCCCTCTTTTTATTTCCTCTTTCCCCCTTTTTCCTCATTCCCCTCTTTTTATTTCCTCTTTCCCCCTTTTTCCTCATTCCCCTCTTTTTATTTCCTCTTTCCCCCTTTTTCCTCATTCCCCTCTTTTTATTTCCTCTTTCCCCCTTTTTCCTCATTCCCCTCTTTTTATTTCCTCTTTCCCCCTTTTTCCTCATTCCCCTCTTTTTATTTCCTCTTCCCCCTTTTTCCTGATTTCCCCTTTTTTTATTTCCTCCTTTCCTTTTCCCTGATTTTCTTCATTTCCCGCCTTTTTATTTCCTCTTTTTCCCCTTTGTTCCCTTTTTCTTCATCCCCCCCTTTTTTCTTCCTCTTTTCCCTTTTATCCCCTTTTTCTCATTTCCCCCTTTTTCTTCCACTTTTCCCCTCTTCCCCTTTTCTCCCCCTTTTTTTCTTCCTCTTTGCTCCTCTTCCCCCTCTTTTCATTTTTTCATCATTCCCCCAACTCTTTTCTTCCTCTTTCCCCATCTTTTTTTCTTTTCCTCCTCTTGTTCCCTCTTTCTCCTCTTTTCCCACCTTCTCTCCCCCTTTTTTCACCTCTTTTCTCCTCTTTTCCCTCTTTCTCCCCCGTTTCTCCCTTTTTCCACCCCTTTTTTCCTTTTTTCATTTGTTTTCTTTTTTCCCCTAGAGAAACTAAAACCTTTTATATTTCTTATCCAGAATGCACCTATTTCCACCTTTGCAACAGTACCTCCACCTTTGCAGCTAAAACTCTGTCACTCAAATTTCTATCTCTGCCTTTCCAAATCATCTCTCCTGGATTAGTTCATGACTCAATAAAATGGCTTTTCCCTCACCCAACCTGACAGCAGACAGGAGGATCATGACCTTTCCTTTCCCTATACGTACACACACGTGTACATACACTATGCAATAATGTGCCACGGGACCGTTTTGCAGGGACAGGAAAGGCCACCAGCATGTGGAAACTCATCACCCCTCTCCACCAAAAATAGCATTACTTACACTCTGTTCCTATTACATACACATGTAAGAACACAAGCATTTATGTTTAATTAGCTGCATTCAAGTTCTAATTACTACCACCTAGAAACATCATGAATGATGAACAAACAACAACAAAACTCTTTGGAGAAGACATTAAATTATTTTTCTTTTTTTGCTTACTGTTAAAATAGTCGGGGTCACAAATGCCCAACAGACTCTCCAGAATTTACTTGGCTGGAATCCAATCATCATTTCTATATCTTCACAAAATCTTTGCAATCCTGTAAACAGCAAATGTAGAAGCAATTAGGTGTGAAAGAAACCAACTGCAATTTGCAACAGAGCTCTGGTGCCCTCCCTTGTGCCTAATTACGAAAACACTCCGATTTGTTGGTTGAAAACTTCCGTGGAGAATCCAACTACACAGTAAAAAATGGGACTAATGTGGTGGGAACCATTCCAATAAAATATTTACTTTTTGAGGATTAAAGAAAAATTGAGCTTTTACATAGAGGTCAGGTGTTTGGTTAAAGCGTTAATAGTATGTACAGGGTAGCTACAATTATTTGTATAATTATTTGTAGATTTGTTTTATTTCACTATGAAGACTAGTCTTATTAATATCTGTACACCTGCTTTAGCACAGACAATATTTGAGCTTCTCTATACCTGCTACATGACTGGATTACAACTGTGTCCCTCAGCATTGAAACTGATGATGTCCTGTTATTTTTCAACTGATACCTGAATGATACTTAGAATTATTAGAGAGCACCTGTAAATATTTTAAATTATATTCAATGTTGTTTGAACAAACAGATTAACAGACGTGCTATTTCTTCAGATTATTGTATTGACTGAATCGCTAAAGCTACTTGAGTTAATCAAATATGCAAGATTGGAAAATGGTATTTCAGCCGTCTCTGCAGCTCCTTTCCCAGCAATGCCATGTGGGTGGAAAAAGTGTGCTGGCCAGGAGCTGATATTATTCCCTGTTAGTTATTAGTAATTTAGATATTAGTAATTTATCAAAAAATAATAAAAACAAATTTGAAATTGATTCTAGCTTTTCTAATTACAATAAGAAGAGAGAGGCCTGGGGTCCAAGCCTAAGCTCATCTGCCACATAAATGTTTAAAATTTGGGCCAATTTTATCTAAATTTTATAAAGCATTTTATCTAACTTTCATGATGTGGGGACAGCTTAAATATTGGAGAAAAGGCACTGAGTAGGGTAAGAAATGCTTGAACAAAAGTAATATACTATTTCATGTTCTTATTAGACACTGCAGGGTATAAGAAGGGATAATCCTCAGGCTTGATGCATCTAATTTGGAAGCCTTTCTGTTGATATCAAGGAGAAATAAATCTAACCACCTGACTGTTCCAAGAATCAAGAAGGTAAAAAAATAGCAATGGTTCATTATTCAGTGTCTTCTGATGCAGCTTGAAGAAAGCAACAGGGCTGGGTGGTGTTTGGGCAGCCCTAAAGACCCAACTCAGGCAGATAGCATGTGAGAGAGAAGCTCAAGAACCAGGTTATGATAACAACAGAGAAGGAAAAGCCAGAAATTAAACAGTGGGATGGTACTGCAAGAACTGAATTTAGGGAAAAGGAAAAAATTACAACCTGCAGCAGATGTAAGCTTAAAAAACTAAGCCAAGGTGACCCAGATGTCACATTTTTTCAGTGACTGTAGTTTCTCTCCCTCTCTCCCTCTTCTCTACTGACTACAGCAAATTTGCTTTTTCAGAAAGCCTCTTCTCTGTAAAATACATGTAATTTTTATTACCCATGGAATCACTACTTCAGCACCAGTCTGAATCATGGTGTCCTTCTCTATTTTGTAATAGAAGTTTGTATGTCTGGGCCAAATATAACCTCCAAGGTCATTATGTGACAGACCTGAAAGGATATTTTTGCTGCAACTGAACAATTTGCCCCTGTGTTTTATTTACCTGCAGCGAGCTGTGAGGGAGATTCTCACACAGCAGCCAGTCATGTGCTGTGCTGGAGACAAAGTTCATTTTAAACTAATTGCAGCAGCACAAGATACAGGCTGATGGGTCTTTCCACCAAGTTTAAATCTCATTTAAAGTCTCTACTCCAGCCACACTTGCTGCTGCAAAGAAGGGATACCTAACTGAGAGTTACCAGGGGCTTCTGCCTCCAGAATTCGTGTGAGCTTCATGTAAATCTGCACAGACTTGCTTCAAACTCCAATTAAAAAAATCAGTTCCTTCTTGGAATCTTCAGCAGATATTCACAGTTTAAGGCACTTTTAAATATTAGCAGTTCAGAAGTCAAATGCATGGAAGCAGATACAGGGATTACACAGTACTTATCTCTTTCCAGTGAAAGTTCCACAGAAAAATGAGAGGAATGCTTTGGTTAACAGAACACTGATTTATTACTTTTTTTAAATCCTAGTAAATCTGGTCTCCCTCTCAGATCAGTCAGGCCTGCTGAATAACTTTGGGAAATAAACAGTACATGATATTCCATATCTGATTTCCCCCTCCCTAAAGTAGAATGATGTATTCACAAGTGCTGCAGATATAAAAGCCATTTAAAAAGGAGCCTGCAAACGCAGTCAGACAACTACTTTGTTATTCTGCTGCAGGTAAAATGTTCAAAATCACTAATGTCTCTTACAAACACACTGCAGCAGTTACCACTCACTCTTACAACAAACCTTCTCAAAAAAACAGACAGTCAAAAAACAGGTCTAGAAGGAGCACAAAGTTACAGTCATACATTTTCAGCTTTTGACAATGTTTTGCTCAAACACAAGGATTTTTGTCTTTAGCCTCACGTTACAAAATGCAACAGCGGGAATTATGCTGATGATTAAATTAATACCCCCAGCTCTTAGCTGTTCTTTACCAACCATGCATCATAATCTAAATAACTGGAGAACAAACATTTCTACCAGCATGGGAAATAAAAAGCTGCATTTGGTTGGTTTGTGGAGCACTGACTCTATTGAAAAAATAAGTGATTACAAGGAAATAACCAAGTGTGTCCCTTTTTAATTTAAAAATCTCAACAAGCTCAGCAAGCAGAACATGTAACAAGAACTAAAGACAAATTTATTTCATCATGAAAGCGCCTGCCACTATTGTGCCAACCTGCTTGCCATGAAGAGTACAAGTACACAGAGAAAGGTGTCAGTGGAGTGTAAAACAGCAGTTGTCAGAGCTTGAAAATATATTATGTCAATTTTAAGCACTGCTTGAAGGAATATAACCAGAGCAGCAGCTTTGCTTGTATTTACAACACACAAATCACAAATGTACAGGATGTACTCCTATGAACAGTCCTTACAAAAGTAGCTTTAACACAGTAGAAGTAGCTCTGGTACATTAGTCAAGCAGATAATGATTGTAAAGTAAATCTTTCCTTTGTCATTTAAAAGATTGGAACCTCCTTAGTCCAGCAAAAGGTTAATTACAGGGAATAATCTTTGAAATAGTTTATAGCAAAGGCTTTACCCAGATCTGTTGATGAACAACCAGTTGGCACAGAAAGTATGGAAAGAATAATTTGTAATTTGTCGGTTCTTTTCCACATCTGATTACAATGAAGTAACATCTAACTAAAAAAAAACTTTTTCCTTTATTCAAGTCCTTCCTTTGCAATGCTATAACTGTTTGAATATTGGTTTATATTTTTTATTAAAGTTAGTGTTTTAAGGGACACCGAATTTGCTGTGCAAAGCAGACACAAGCCAGAGCAATTTTTTGCTTCCAAGCCTAATAAAATGTCATTCCACAAAGGCAGGTTTGCAGTGCTTCTGCCACACAGTGTTCAGAGGAGGAACAGAACCAGTACCTGCTTCCTACTAGCTTCATCCTTGTTTAAAAACATACACAACAAAGAAACTTTACAGAATTAAGTAGTTTTTAAAATATTAAAAGCATTCAAGCATTACAGCATCATTCAGGCATGCTCTCAACAAACTGAGGAGGAGAAGAAAGGCAAAAAGAAAACCCAACAAACCCTTATATTCTTCTTGAGCATCCTCACTTATCTCTTACGAAATTGTATTGATTTTAGAGAAGCTGGGTTTCATTTCACTTCTAAGCCAACTCTAATCAAATTACTTACATTCCAGGGGGATAAAAAACCCGCAAGAATTTTGATTAACCAGAAGACGACCGGTCAAAATCAACTCTTCTCTCTGTATTTTGAATTTTTCCATCATATTCTGTAACAATAGTCATGTCTGACTTAGCTTCGAACCACTCAGGCCTGCTCACTGGATTAGGTGTCAGTGGAGATAAAATACACTGCTGTATTTCCATGAAATTAGAGAAAACAAGAAAGGGCTGATTCCCTGTCCTGTCTAGAATGTTTATGTCTCAAGCAAGAGCAACAAATTCTGCATTTGCTGAATTTTGTACTATTTTTTTAAAGCACTTAAGTTACAGAGTAGACTCCGCAACACAGATAGATGTAAGTATTCAGTGCACGGGACTAGGTCATGCTGCTATATGTGCACCTTCAACACAACATCTGGGATTTTTATGCCCAGCTGATATAAACTGGGCATAAAACTGATACATAATTCATTCTTGCACACAGCAACAGCAGAAACAGCCTTATCTTTGTCACTTTTCACACTTTTGCTTCCCCTTTTGCTTTTGAAGGCAAGTGTGAACTGGCAACACTACACTCCAGACACAAGTTAATCACCTGGTATGTAGGGAGATCTTCACATTTCCAAGACTCAGTCTCCTGAAAACACATCCTGAAAGCTTGGAAGCACATCACCAGCTGGTATCAACTGTTGTAGCTACAGCAGCATCATGGTAATTGCACTGCTTTATACCAACTGAGGATCTTCCTCACAATTCATGTACATCAGCATGGATCAATATAACTGCTGTTACCACCAGGGATAATAAGTCACTCTGAGAAGCTGCATAGTCTTGAGTCTGTGTTATGAACAGATAGTGTCACTAACTGCTTAGTCTCTTCTTAGACTCATCTCTAAGCATTGGCTTTAAGCTATTGATGGAAAAGGACTTGAGACTTTTGGGTCTTCTGAATACATTTATTTGAAGGTATCCTATAGTAATGAGGTCCTATCATTCTTTGTCCAAAATAAGAGAACTTCGAGGCTTTTTATTAAAAAAAAAAAAAATACTCCTTTCCCTAAGAACTTCACTTTATCATATGCTAAAATGTTACTTCGACATAGGCTGTCCAGTAACAGTATTTTTTCTTACCGTAGATATAGGAAACTCCAACGAGCTCGAAGATGGCAATAATGACAAGAGAGTAAGAAGCTGCATAAGTGTCCACAAGCTGTAACATATACATTCCACCCTAAGGAAAAAGAGATAAAAGAGCCATCACTTGTGGCATTGAGGTAGGCAGAGCGGAGAGGAACAGGAGCCAAGTCAGCATCCAAACATCGACCAGACTCAGGCTCGTGCTGCACTACAGTTCCTTCCTTCTGGCTGAATGAATATCAAATCCAACAGGAAAAAGGCAGATGGTACCCCTGATTCTGGTAGCCAACACAGCTTGGGAAGACTTCGGCTTCAGTCCTTTAAGACTGAACCGCCATCAGACCTTCCATTTGTAGTGTCTCTAACCCATAATACTACATGAAAAGCAAAATCACCTTTGAAACCAGAAACCCTAATAACGAGTCCAATTCATCTATTTGGAAAGGATATGTTGTCCTATCTCCAGGGCAGAGGTTAAGCAGCATAATTCAAGTGAAGGAAGGACTGAATCCATCCCAGGCTTTAGAACAGTGAAGCTGGGCTGGTAGGGGATGAGGTAAGGGGAGAGAGAAAGGGAAGAAAAAGGAGGGAAAAGTAGTAAAATTTTGTGCATCTTGTCTTGAAATTGCTGAGTTTATAATGTTGGAGGTATTAGTGGAGAGAAGACACTGAAGATTATCAATGGTAGAAGGGAATTCCATTGTCAACTGCTCGGTTTGCCAAGACTGTCAGTATATGTCTAATCGTGGAGGAAAGGCACCCCAAACAGGTTGCATGTTTATATGACATACAAAGTTACAGTATTTTCCTTAATTCATAGAATGGGTTGAGTTGGGAGGGACTTTAAAGATGATCTTGTTCCAACCTCCCTGCCATGGGCAGGGACATCTTCCACTGGAGCAGGTTGCTCAAAGCCCTGTCCAACCTGATCTTGGACACTTTCAGGGATGGGGCAGCCACAGTTTCTCTGGGCAATCTGTGCCGGGGCCTCACCACCCTCACAGGAAATAATTTCTTCCTAATACCTAAACTAAACCTGTCTTCTGTCAGTGTAGATTGAATACCTAGTTTACATTACTACTTTGAAGATGTTTGACTAGGGAGAATTTTAAAAATCTGATTCCCAGAAAGATTTGAACAGCAGAGTCTTATAAGTGTATCTCAGTCAGAGCATCCATTAAAAAAAAAGGCTTTCAGATTCACCCTGTGTCATATGTGGCAGAACTCAGCTACATCTTTTGCAACTTGTGAAGGAGGAAAACGGCCACCAGAGGGGGATTGGGGACAGACGGTGGTGCTCAAAGGCAGTGTTATTACCTGAGTGATCATAGGAAATCCCATGATGAAAAAGGACACGCAGCACCCAAGAGTGAACAGTGCCTTGTGCGTACGTAAGTACTTGGGGAACTCATCTGAAACAGAGGTCACAATAGTCTCGATAGTGGCAAACTGGAAGACAAAATTAAAGGATTCATTTCAGTGCACACAGTGTACACAAAGTGGTCCAGCTAGATGTAAAAGAAAATAAGAGAGCATTTTGAATCCTAGGGAGCATTTTGAATCCTAAGTGTTAAATGCTCAGATGTGAACACCAAAGCTCTGCCCAAATGATTTCAGCATTGATGGCCTTACTTCTTTTCTCTCTTTGGAAACTGGTTCACTGCCCGCATGGAAAATAGCAATTAACCTCATGGTCCCCCAGACAAACAAATAGGAAAAGAGTGGGACACAAAAGCAGTTTACCATGGTGTCTAATCCAAGAGTTAGAAGCATCAAAAAGAATATTATGGCCCAGAAGGGAGAGAGAGGAAGCCTCGTTAAGGCTTCTGGGTAAACCACAAAAGCAATTCCAGGACCTAGAAACAAGAAAAATAAAGGTTATCAGGTTCAGTCTCTCTTATTTAGAGAAAGATCTAAGCATCACAGAATTTAGCCTCACCTGATTAATCTCTATTTTCACCGTAAGATTCAAATCACTCATTTGCTCCTACTTTCCAAGTAGAATAATATGCAATGAATATACCAATATACTGGACCAAACAAATTTTAAAAATCAGCAGCAGTTGCATACTGCAGCTATGTTTCTGTTCTGCTCTGTGATCAAATTCCTGCCAACTACCAATCCAGCCCTAGGTCAACATGGCAAACACCCACAGCCTCAGTGCTGCCTCAAGGATGAATGGAAAAGCAAAAATCCTTCTTTAACTCATCAGCTCACAGCCAAATGAGAAGCAGAGAACAAAAAAGATGGCCAGACGTGATACCAGACACAAGGTAAAAACTACTGTGAATCTAAAAAAATCCACAAGAAAACCTGAAATAATGCAGAGCACAAAAAATAAGGAGCTGGGGTTTTTTAAAGCATTAAACAGGAGTTTCCCGTTCTTTTTTGTTTGATATATTGGGCTTTAATTTCTGTCAACTGTAAAGGAAAAGCATTTTTACAAGTGTGCTCAGAGTTGATCGGGAGCAAAGGCTGCAGGAATGCAGTGTCAACATTACAGTAGATGGCACTTCTTCTCTATTCATCCCAGCTAAAGGAATTCCCACTTCCAACACTCGGAAAGGTATTTCCTGCCAGGCGAGATACAAATGAGAGCCAAGTTGTACTGATGCCTCATGGCAAGAGAATGGGCTCCCCACTCACTCTGTCCTGGCTATTTCTGATCTAATCATTGCACCCCAGTTCCTCCAGCTCCACAGCTGCTTCTGTTCAAGAGACAACTGCTATTTGCTCACGTACTGAGGAAAACACAATTTTAGCAGCACGTCACATCATCTCCTCAGGCAACATGTGGAGTGTTTGGGGTTCCTTCTGAACAAAAGGCAAATACAAGACTTAGCAACACAGTACAAAAAAAGACAAACCCAACACTGTACGTGACTCAGTGTTGCTGCCTTTAAAATGTGCTGCAGAAAAAATGACCTTTTGAAATAAGAAGGGGCAGGTAGAACTACTATATATTTACAAGCACTTCTTTCACCTCTTGATTAAATATTTCTTCTTGATTATTAGAGACAAGGGCTCTCTTTACAGCAGATTCCTGCATGTGAAAGTTTAATTAAGTCTCAGAATAATGAGTTCCCATTAATCCCACTTTCAGGAAAAGTTAAATTAGAGAATATTAAACTGCACATCTTTCCATGTCGACCCCTCATAACTCTCCGAAATAACATGAGTCAGCCACAGGTCAACAGTCACAGAGAGGCTGGCTCACATCCTTTCCATCTTTGGAGACTTAGGTGGGTATGAACTCTCTCTAAAAGTCTATTAAAGACAGGAAAACTCCAAATATTTTATATGTGTTAAAATTTAAAAAGTCCAATGACCTTGAACTTTCATTTTAAATTACTAACATTTTTCAACTGTGCTATATTCTGAATCAGACAGTAGGACAAAAAGAGATTGTTCTGTCTCTCCCTCCATGGTAAGTGTTTTATTTGTTCATCAGATAGATTAGCTTTTCCTGAAAAGAGGATTCTAAATGAAAAAACATACTATGTTTTTCAGATTAATATTTTAAGAGAAAAAAAAAAGGAAAAAACCCTTCCTATTTCCATTAACATTTTCATTCAAGGTTTTGAAAACTTGAAGGGAGATTATGTTTCATCATCATTTTGGCTTTTTTCTCTTTCACTGCAAAAAAAAAAATACAACTTTAGAACATAAAAAAACTATAGGCAAGGACAAGAGCTGGTTCCTTTCCCCACTTCTTGAGTCTGCTTCTTAATTATGGTAATTCAGTGCACTACCTCAGTCCACAATTATCCCTAATCTTCGCACTCTTCCTACTACAAAGTCATCTATTACTTCACTGAATTTTGTTTCCCTCTGTCATGGAGAGCAGCAAGGCCTCACCCCTGTGAAATAATTTTAAATGGCCTAAGCAGGATCTTACAAACACACTCACAGCCCTACAATAAGCTTGTCTTGTGACAGCTATTTCCACATCCCCTGGAACAGCTGCTGAGACAGCTGGGAACAGAGAGCTCCAGCCTGGGACTCAAAGACCACCAGCCAGAAAAGGGTTTTTGGTCTCCTGTGCTAAATTTTACACCATCTCCAGGGAGATGCGTGAACCAGCTGAACCAAGTGTTTCCTCCACCACCAGTCCTGTCTCTCCATCCCACCTCTGTCCATCTCTTTGGAGCTTCCACTGCAGCTCCACTCAGGCACGGCTTCTTTAACTCTAATTCCTTACAAATAATTTTGGTGAGTGCAGTGTGGTTTAGCTTTTGGGGTTTGGTTTGCTTGTTTGTTTGTTCCAGAATGGAGGTAAAGTCTAAAATAAAAATACTGATGTAAACATTACTCCTAAAAACACCTGGCCTCACATGGAGTTTTTCAAAAATAACAGTCTCATCTGTCCAGAAAATTGGGAAAAAATTTAACTTTTCTGTTGCCACTAGTGACTGGCAAACCAAAAAGAAGAGATGAGGCACTGAATACTGAATTGACATTACACTAGCCTGCAAGTTCAGTATCCCCTACTACTTGCTGTCAAGAAACAGTTTATCAGCTGACCATTATTCATTTCATACTATGAAATTCTCCTCTCAGACCCTATATCCCTCTATATCATCCCTCTAAAATGATTGTCAAAATTTGATAGGATTATAACTTCTCTGAATCTTAGCCCAAAAACTCTTCCTTTCCTATTTGCTGCTTCTTATAGCAAAGTAGGCTCAAGAGAGTAAGTCCTGTGAGGAGTGACTGAGGGAGCTGGGATTGTTGATCCTGGCAAAGAAGAGACTTAGGGGAGATCTGATTGCTCTCTACAACTCCCTGAAAGGAGGTTGTAGCCAGTTGGGGATTGGCCTTTTCTCCTGGGCAACCAGTGACAGGATAACACAGTCTCAAGCTGTGCCAGGGGAGGCTCAGACTGGACATCAGGAGGAATTTTTTCACTGAAGGGGTTGTTAAACATTGGGAGGGGCTGCCCAGGGAGGTGGTGAAGTCACCATCCCTGGAAGCGTTCAAGAAACAACTGGCACTTAGAGCTATGGTTTAGTTGGCATAGTGGTCTTCAGCTCTGCTAATTAGGACCTTTCAGATCCCTTCTTATAACCATCTCATTTCATTACTGAAGATTTTCTAATCAGTTCTTCAGAAATGTTTTACTTCCCCATGGAGGCATCTCCTTTCTTCCCACAGTTCAGAAGCTCAATCCACCTTTCACACCATATTTCTCCCATCTTCTACACTACAAAGGCCATCTCCCTCCCATCTAAAATTCCCACCAACAGAAACAACTTTTACCTTGAAGAGGATTTGACAAACAACAGCAAAGACAGATGAAAAGACCAATAATCCCTCAGACTATGAGAAGGGACCATCCCACACTACCCTTCATCAGTCATTTACACAAAGATTTAAAATGAGTCTCAGCTTCCTTCCTTCTCTTACCAAACAAGTCATAAAGAGGTTTCAAGCAAGATATTGACTTACCAGTGTACCTTCTCCTGTACAGAAATTCCTACATGTGGTTTACTAATCCACAGCAGTTTGAAGTCATTATTCCCTCCTCCAGTATCAATGTCATCATTAATAACAGAGCTGAAGGTGCTACCAGGTGCCTGCCTAAGTAACAAAATGCCAGTGTACCCTACCTTGGTCTGCCACAGCTTCAATATTCACTTTGAGTTCATTTGCCATGAAGCCAATAACTGAGAAGATGACAAAGCCTGCAAATATACTTGTGGCACTGTTGGTACATGTGACTATCAATGTGTCCCTGAAAAGAAAAAAAACAAGAAGCTATGACACCTTGTTGGGATACATGCAAGGAGGGGTTTGTACATATTTCAGGAGTCTCTCATGAGCACACACATCTGTGGGAATGCTGGTGAAGGCACACTTTTATACTTATCAGGTGCATTTGATGCTGATCAGAGAGCACAGGAGTCTTCATATCAGCTGTGCAAGTTCTCATCACCCACGTGCCATGTAGGAACCAGAAGCTGTGCAGGAGGACAAGCATTTCTGCTCTTGGCCTCTCCAAAGATGATGACGTGATTGGTAACACATTTTTTAACTCTTTGCCTCATAAGCATATCTGCTCACTATATTACATATGGACTAACTACCACTATCCAGGTAAGACAGGTTTTGTCCTGTATCCTTCTTGCATTTATACATAAAATTCCAGGGTTTAGCTTTCTGTACCTTGCAGAACTCACTCAAACACCTTCCCATCTTCAGAGGATTCCTTGGTACATTTTCCCACTGTTGATATTGTTAAGTGAATCTCAAGCAATCTATACCTGAATGTCTTACTATGCTGGAAATGTCAAGACACGTGACTTGAGAGGAAACCAGCCCTCATGAACCCCATCCATAGTTATTACATTCCTGATAGGATTTTTTTTTTTAACAATATGTGTGTCCAGAGGACTTCCCCATAAACTACTACAACTTAGGAAAAATAGGTCACTCACTTTCAATGTTTGGGGTTTTTATGTTGGTTAGAAACATTGCTAAATTAATACTGAAATTAAGCATGATGTTTCTCCCTTTTTTCCCCCCTGATATTCTGATTGTATTCATTCATCAACCAAAAATCAAAGGCCAGAAATATAATTTTCAAAAATAGGAGCCAAAGGATTTCTGTGTGGGAGTTACTGAATATGCAGCACCGTCACTTTTCAACAATATTTTGGGACAATTATATTAAATTACTTTTTGAGCACTACTAAAAAGGTTTTTAAATTCCTTTTGCAAAGAAAGGTGGATCAGGATTTTAAAGTTAAGTACTCTGTACTTAGAAGTCATAGGATAAGGCAGTCAAAATCCCAAGGAGTGTATGCTTTACGGTCTTGAGTTGGAAAGTTATTTCCCCTTGAGTTGGAAAGTTATTTCCCCTTGAGTTGGAAAAGTTATTAAGCCTCCTCTTGGGACAGTTCCTGTGATGCTGCTGAATGTCCTGAATCAGCACCTCCATCACTGCAGGAATTGGTAAAAGTTTACTTCAGATTAGCTTTAAAGAGAATAAAATAACAGGGAAGCACTCTCCTAGTGCCAATTCTTTTTGTTTCTTCCATCTGCAGACATTTATCTGGCAGGCTTTTGGATGAAAAACTACACAATGCTACCAGAACACACTGACTTTTCTCCTTGTAAAAAAAAAACAACTTTTGGTGAGTTCAAATAAAAGCAATTTTAAATTTCACAACACGAAATAACTTTGTGCATGTAAAACCACACTAAGAGCAATTGGAAAAAAAAACCCAAATATTTAGGAGATAGAAGAATCACATCTTTGGAAGGTGCAAGTTAAACTCCTGCATGTCTGACAACAGCAAAGCTCAGCCCGTTCTACACATGGGCTGTTCTTCAGCAGAGGCTGCCAACTGACTCTGTTCCGTGCCACTGCTCACAGCTGTTGACAGCTTCCCAGACTGTCTTTAACCTCATCCTGCTGATTCTGAAAATGAAGAGCCAAGAGGAGCTCCAATAAGCCTAAGGCTCCTCTTGAGACTAGTAGATTAGGGCCTGGGGAGAGGAGACAATACCCAAAGCCAAAAGGATTAACTGTAAAAGAAACCACACACAGAGAGGAGAAAGGAAAAGGGGAAGGGGGAAAGGGAAAAGGGGCAGGCCAAAAGGAGCAGGGGAAAAGGGGAAGGGGAAAAAGGGTAGGGGAAAGAGAAAGGGAAGGGCAAAGGGAAAGAAGAGAAAGAGAAACAGAGAAAAAGAAAGAAAAAGAGAGAGAAAGGGGAGAGGAAAAGAGGGGGAAAAAAAGACACAAAAGGCATGAGAGAAAAAAAGACACAAGAGAAAAAAAGACACGAGAGGAGGATCTTACAAACCAGATTTCTGCAAGTTGGAAGACATCTGTTTTTGGACAAATCTTTTTAATAAAACCGATTTTTTCACTCTTACATACCTGTAGCAATTATTATGGAATTTGTTGTAAGAAGAGAGAGTAATTAGACCTCCCCATGCTGCAGATAAGGAGAAGAAAATCTGAGTGGCAGCATCCTTCCAAACCTACGTAAGACAAACAGGAAAGGAAATAACATCAGCTTCAGGAAAGAATGTTAGAATGTTAGAAAGTTCAATAATACTATTACATGTTACTGTGAGGGGATTGACATTTAAGTACTTTAAATGAACTTTAAACTAAATGGATGTCAATAGAATATTTAAAAGTAAAACCCTGCCATGAAATACATCATGCCCATTTAATGAGGAGTACTATTTTCATTGAGCCCATATAAAAGGACCATATTAACTTTGCTGTATATGGAAGAAACAAATATCCAAACTACATTGTTTTATACACATCAGTTCAAATACATTCAGAAAAAAAATGCAAATCAAGAGGAAAAATCTGCACCATATACTGATGTTTTATCTGCCAGTGACCCTAAATAATACTTTATCCACATAAGATGAAGAACGTGTTTCCACAGATGACAATACCACCCCTGTACACATAAAATGCTTGCAGCAGACACCAAGAGATCTTCATGACTTATTCACCCCAGTAGTTAGAAGTGCAATAGTAAACCCACCATAGCATCAATTAGCTTCTCCCACTTTGGTGTGATGAAGTACCAGATTCCATCTCCAGCTCCAGGGAGAGTTACTCCTCTTATAAGAAGGATGATGAGAACTACATAGGGGAATGTAGCTGTAAAATACACCACCTGGACAGACCAAAGGAAAGGTTGGTAAAAGGGCTTATTTGGATAAGAAGAGAGGAGGGGAAAATACAGGTGCTACAGAATTGCCTGAAGAAAGCAATTACTCAGGCTCAGAGACAACAGTCAGGGGATAAACTAGGAAAACAACAGGGTTATTTCCCAGGAAATCTGAAATTTTATGGCTCTTCTTGCTGCTGGAAACAGGAATAACACCAACAGCAACAAAGGTAATAGTTGGGATTCTAGACAGAGAGAGGAAGAGGGTTCCTCTCTCTGTCTGGAGAGGAACAATAGGAATTTACAGCTAAAAGAAAATATCACTTTTGATCCTTGCCCAGAGCAAACTATCACAGTTCAATGGAAATTAAATGAGCAGTGCCATTCAATAACACTTAAATTTCTGTGGGTTTTTTCCCTGTATATTTCCATATATTTTTCTGTATTTAACAAAAAAAAAAAAAAAGCCTAATTAAGTTTTATTACTGTTTGTACTTCTTAATAATTGCATATTACCACGGTGATATTTATGGTTCAAATGCAAAAAAAGAAAGTCAGTGAAATGATCCAGATAGAACTAATCACCATGATATCTAAATACACAACAGTGGTTGTGTGTATAATGTCTTAATAATTATCTAGTACAGAGCTCTCTGTGGTCAGATAAGATGACTAGATTATGGCCAGTTAAGCTCTACACTTGACACAAAAGCATTTCAAATATTTTTCACATTAACCTCTGAGTTTAAACAAGCCAGAATCATAACATATTGTGGAATCATATCATAGAATGGTTTGGGTTAGAAGGGACCTTAAAGCCCATTTCATTCCAACTTCCTCCCATAGGCAGGGACACCTTCTACTGGACCAGGTTGCTCAGAGACCCATCCAGCCTGGCCTTGAACACTTCCAGGGATGGAGCAGCCACAGCTTCACTGGGCAACCTGTTCCAGGGCCTCACCACCCTCACAGGGAAGAATGTCTTCCTAATATCTAATCTAAACCTCCCCTCTTTCAGTTTGAAGCCCTTATCTTGGTTCTGTCACTCCATGTCCTTCTCCAAAGTCCCTCTCCAGCTCTCTTGGAGCCCCTTTAGGAAGGTGCCCTAAGGTCTCTTTAGCCTTCTCCAGGCTGAACAACTCCAGCTCTCTCAGCCCGTCTTCATGGAGAGATGCTCCAGCCCCCTGAGCATCTTTGTGGCTTCCTCTGGACTCACTCCAAGAGGTCCATGTCCTTTTTATGTTGTGGGCCCCAGGGCTGGACACACCATTCCAGATGTATTCTCGCCAGAGCTGAGAGGGAGAATCACCTCCCTCAACCTCAGGTCTGAGCTGAAGCAACTTTTGAAATTGCTTTCCTAACCTTCTCTTTGCTGTTTCAAGAGGTGTTTCAACAAGTTGCCCTGATGAATTTTTGTGCAGTCTAATCTCTGTATAAATACAGGATTTCTATCTCTGACACCAAGAACTCAATTTTTTTCCTCTCTGACATCGAAGAGTCAATATTTTTCTTGGTCACTAAGACACACTTGAAGAAATATCTGTTGCCATACCCAAACCAAAGTTATTATCCAAACTCTTATCTTTCACAAAACATTTTTCCACAGTAAGGTGGGGGGAAAAATATCTTAATTTTCCCATGGCATTCTGAGTCTCTGGATTTTTAATTACCAAATTACCTCGCAAGAGATGATGTCAGCTTCCAGAAGCAAAGGGATGGCTTGGAATCAGAAACTCTGGGGTCAGCTCTAGAAAGTTCATGTCTGCACTTCCACTATCTTTATCCCATTAAGTATCTAGTTATTTTGCTCCAGCTTTTTTGAAGTTCAGTTCTGATTTTAAAATACGTTACTTAACATCTACATTTACATCAAAACTTCCTGGATTCCAGTGGAATGTGAGATGATTGCAGAATTTTGATAAACACCACACCCAATAGGGAAGGCTGGAAGGTATCCTTTTTGCCATCCCACTGCTGAGTGCAGCTCAAGAGCTCCTGTTAAACTGATTGAAGATTAAGGAACAAATGCTGAACAAAAATTGTCTTTGTTTATGTTTTGACTGAAAACACAGACAGGAAAAAGGCATTTCAATTAATACTTAGTCATTTACCGAAAATATTTTTTGTAATTCAGTGCCTTAAATGAGTGTGATTTCCTTAAAACATCACCCTGCTTTCTTGAAGTGTACAATCTCAAATACTATTCTTACTTTTCCTGATGACTTGATTCCTTTAGCAAGGGAGGCATATACAATCACCCAAGCTAGGAAAAGAGATAGTGCCAAGGGCCATCTGATCTCACCAGGATATTCAATCCCTGCTGAAATCTTCAATACAAAGTACCTAAGAATAAAAGAATTTTAAAAAAAAATTAAAATTGAGGGAAAAAAAAGAATAGAAAAAAATAATAACAGCATTATAAAGCAACCGGAGGCAGTAATTGAGTGCAAATTCCTGGAGTATTTTGTTTTGCTTCAGCATCCTCAGCAGTTTCTCTAGAAGGTTCCAACGATTCTCACCATGTATTATTTTATTTATCTGCATTGCAGTAGTAGATAAAACTGCCCGGCATGGGCCAACACCCCAGCTGTGCTGAGCACCATAGGAACAGAACACAAGTAATCCAGCATTTGAACTGCCTTTCATCATTCCTAAGCATAAAAAATTAACATTATTTGCTGTCCATAGCTATTATATTCCTAGTTTTCCAAGCAGTGATTTGTTGCCTGTTCCAGCGGATTTTAAAGAGAGATTAACATAACGGTCACTAAACAAAGAAAGATCTTACTTGAAATATTCTTCACTTCCACTGACAAATGTTTTGTTTCCTTCCCTGGTGAAGTTAACCATGGTTAAGTTTGGATAGGCACTCATGCAGAAAGTAGAGTTCTTGATTTGTATTTTTGGATGGTCACCAATAATGCAGGAATCTAGGAAGAAAAAAAGAAAATAAAAACAAACAAACAAAACAAAACATAAAAAAACACAAACAACAAAAAAAAAGGTGTATAGTTGGGGTTTTCTGTTTGTTTGGTTGGTTTTTTTCTTGTAAAATTACAAGAAAGCAGTAGATCACATATAATTGCTTGAACTTTTGCTCAAGTGCCAATACCTTTTCTGGAAGGTTGTTTAATAGGTTTATTTTTCCCCTTCTCATGTCACAGTGAGTTTTTGGCCGTTTGCAAAAACGGTTTTCGTTTGTTTGTTTGTTTGTTTGTTTCGTTATTAAGAGAAGCTTCTCTAAAGGCAAATAATTTGTCTTTAGTGGACACCCGAGGCTGCCAGCTATGGTATTTTCTTCTGTGCTTTCTCCCCTATACAGAGTTTTTTGGGGGGGAGGGGGAGTTGGGCTTTTATTATCATTTTAATTGACAAATCTCATTCATCCTTAATGAGGAAAAATTTAAATAAAAGGAGAGGGAAGCGCCCGTGTGATACAAATAATGTCAAAGTGGTTTTAAAATGGACCGTTCCTCCGTGCTGGAAACCTCGCCCGGCCACGGTCACCCGCAATCTCCTCTGGCATCTCCCAGGGGCGCAGCTGAGCTGAAGAAAACTCTGGAAAACCACCACGGCCATAATTTTGGGAAAAAAAAAAAATATGTCCCAACTCACCTAGCAAAAGTTTGTTTTTATCTTTACAGTCTGGCGTGTTCCACGGGTTGTTACAGGAGGCCCAGGGCAGCACAGGTACAAAGGACGCAAAAAGGTAGAAAAGTGTATAGCACAGGATAATATTGTAATATATGGCTATTAGAACCGAGATGATCAGCATGGCGATGCCGCAGCCTGGGAACAGAGAGGGGAGACAGGAGAACATCGCTATTAATCCCGGGGAAGGGGGGCAGCGGCCGCAGCCGGGGGAGCGGCGGGGCCCGGCGGCTGCAAAGCATCGGCTTCCTCTGGCACAGGTACGGAGGTCTCCCCGCTTTGAGGGGCTTCCCCCGCAACTGGCACAGGTACGGGGGGTCCCCCTGCTTTGAGGGGCTTACCCCGCAAGGACCGCGCAAGGACATGCGGCTGAAGCCATGCGAGAGAGGGAGTGCAGGTCATGCTCCCCAAAACCGGGCCGGCTCCTGCTCCGCTCACCTTGCAAGGCCGGGATGGCTTTCCAGACCGACACGGGGCCCTGACTAGCAAACTGCCCCAGGGAGACTTCCAGGAAGAAAATGGGGATCCCAGCTAGAGCCAACATCATCAAATAGGGGATGAGAAACGCACCTTGGGGGGCAGGAGGGGAGAGAAGAGAGAGTAACCTGAATCACCCCGTGATATTGGGGACAATTCAGTCAAGACATGCAGCTATTAAATTTTTTCTATTTGTTATCGCTTCCCGCTGCCGCCGGCCTCGACGGGGCGGGAATGGGGTGGGGGAAGGTGGGCGACAGCTTTCTACATTTCCGGCATTTGCTCGAGACAATATTATTGTTAAAGGAGTACTTTAACGCCTCCCACTTAGTTCTTATGTGTAAAAAAAAAAAATGCTGACAATTAAAAAAGAATTAGTTTAAAATCGCTTCTTCCCTCACAGAAAACAGGCTCTACAGAATCGGTTTCGATGATCACAGCACCAATACCCCCTGCTGATAGACGTTTCGTAGACGGAAGGGTTTTACAGTTGCAGGGGCTTGAATCCAGTAACGCTCACCGGTTCTCCGTTTAAATAAGAGCCTCTGGCAGGAGAACCCCTGCAAATAAACTTTTTCTTCTCCTTGAAAACTATTAACGGCACAAACCCTCTCCTAACTTCTCCTCTATTCTGCTGAGCAGCATTCGCTATATGTCAAACGATTATTTTTCAACCGGATCATTGAGAGATTTAAAATAATTCCCCCAAACTTCAAGAAATAACAGAATGTCTCGATTTGAGATCAAACTTCCTCTTGTGCCTATCCTGATTCTAAAGTTCTGTGTACAGACCTTTACTCCCTCCTCTTCCCCCATCCCACCGATTGCGGAATCAGACCCGATTGTGCATAAATGAGGTGAAGGGAGTCCTGGAGCCCTCCCTCTGTGATCAACCCGCCTCTTCGTTTTCCTCCCTCTCCGGCCAGCACCAATTGCAGGTGTTTTTAAGGAAAGCACTGCCTTTTAATGAAATCTCGTCGGAGCTTTCCTAGTTCCAGGGGTGACCATCACAAAAAAAAACAAAAACAAAAACAAAACAAAAAAAACCCAAACCAACAAACAAAAAAAACCACCTGGCAGATGCTTCACCACGTCGCTGATGGTCTGAAAGCGCCCTCGCACCTCGGCTAAGCCCGGGGCTGGCTGCCTGGCAATAGGGAGCCGCCAGCCCCCTCTTCCCTCCTTTTTCTCCCCGCCAAAAAGGCAGAGACTGGCTCAGACCCGTACGGTACTGCAGGTAGAGAGACAGGAAAAAGCCATCATACCTCCCCCATTCTTAAAGGCCAGGTACGGGAACCTCCAGACATTGCCCAGCCCCACTGCATAACCCACCATGGAGAGGATGAAATCCAGCTTGCTAGACCAGTTCCCTCGGGCTTTATTTTCATCCCCTACATCGTCTTCCTAAAAGGGGAGAAAAGGGAGGAAAAATGGAGGGGGAGAACAAAAACGAAAAAAAAAAAAAAAGGAGAGAGAAAGAGAGATGGGAAAGCAGCTACTTTTGCAGACAAGTCCCGCGGTGCTGCGGCTGCACCTGCGAGCACCGGCCGGGCCGGAGGGACCTTCCCGGGAGGCCCCCCTGCAGCCCACGCCACTGCTGCCTGGCCTCTCTTCTGTCCAGAAAAAACCCACACGAGAGGTGGGTTTAAACTATAGCCCTCCACTGAGGGCTCGGGGGAAGGGGGAGTGAGGCTCGCCTGGGAGGTCTCGTCTCCTCCTCTGGGGGTTGAAGCCCTCAGTGCCCTCGGAAGGGTAAGGACCGACAGCCAGCTCTCAGCACAGCCCGCAGAGGCCCAGCACACGCAGATGAACTAAAGAACTGCTTCTGCAGAACGAACAGTCCCCCACGCCCCCGTTCCAGGGTAAACGCAGATACGCGGAAGGACAGGGAGAGGGGGTGGGCGCGGCACCTTCCCGGCCCCTCATCCCACCGGCGGAACCCACGGGGTGGTTCGACCTCTTACAGGGTTGGGCTGATTTATTTGGCCCTGGTTTTGGTTACAGGGGCCAAGGCACGCAGCCACCGAGGGTTAGGGCAGGCGGCCGAGCCTGAGGAGAGGAAGGGCAAGGCGCCCTTCCCGTCTGATGCTGGGGCGTGTTAGGGGGATGCACGGGTCGGACCCGGGGTACACCGACAGGCACGGCCTAGGGAACGGACTGGAATTACACAGGATGGTCCTTTGTACCGGTATTACATTATTAGCACTCGCCAGCATTACAGCTCTGGTCCTAAGATCCTCTCTCCCCACCGCCGCACAGCCCCATCCCCGGCTGACCCGGACCTGCTTTTAGAACTTCAGCCCCAGACCGGTGCTGAGTGGCAAAGACCTCCCACGAGCTGAAGCGGGGGAAAAAAAACCTGTAAGGAGAAAACTCACCCCCTCTACTCTGCCAGGAAGGACGGAAGTGTTGCCATCTGTGCCCAGTACCACGGTGCTCTGGCTCAAGGTCACCCAGGTGCCCTTGGTGCTGTTTTGCTCCAGCGTGCTCTTACCAAGGCTTGGATTAGCGTCCCCGTCTGTGCTCTGCAAAGCGGGAATTTTGCAGTGAGGGATAGCAGCTTGCCCGGCGGTCCCTACCCCAGGGCTGTGCTTGCAGGGAAAGGTTTCCACAGATTCCCTCCGGAGCGTGGAGTTGGCTTGCACCGGGGTGCTGCTGAGCTTGCAGATCCCGACTTTGGTCCTCTCAAAATCGTTTGGTTTAGCTTCTTCGGAGGGAAGTGTTTTGTTGTCGTTAGAGAGCGATCGGGGAAGCCTGGCCGTCGCGGCGGGGGTTTGCGGCGGGGCATTCTGCGGCTCATTTTCGGGGCTGATTCTTACAACTCCCGCACCTTCATTGAGTCCACGAGCCACGGGTTCAGGATTGTTCACAACCTGATTGCTCATATCCCTTTGACTGGCGTAATCCTAAAATGAGAACGTCACATATTTTACCAAAAGAAGAGGAAGGGGGGAAAAAAAATGTTGGTGCTGCAGAGATTCTACGAATTTCTGTCCCCGTGCACAAAACGCATGCGCTAGAAAATGTGGATGCAGGAGTGTTGCAGAATTTCGAGGAGCCCCGGCTCGCCTGCTTGTCCTCCCGCTCAATGTTAATGTTCTGGGAGAAAAACAGTACGGCACATGGAAAAAAAAATCATCAAATAAAAACCAGCACCAGCATCTGCAAACCCGTAATTCAAGTTTAAATAAGTGTTTCTACAGCACTGCGCCGCCAGATCTCGTTAGATTTCACATCACGACTGTAGGATGCTCCCTTCCCTATCACCAGTGTAGAAAGATTCTTTAATTTTACGCCCCATTTCCTTTCTGTCATTCAACAATGCACATCGACTTTTTTTTTTTAATATATATGAGCAAGAGACAAGCTGCCCTGTAGGCAGCAAGGGATGTTAAAAAACAAGTGAAATAGTGCTGGTGAACATTTCTGAGCTGGCTGCCATGCTTCAAAGCCTGTCAGCAAGACGGTGAAACGCAAAAAAAACCCAAAAAAACCCAAAAAAACCCAACAATTAAAAAAAAAAAATAAACAAAACATAACCACACTACCACAGTGGAATTACCGCCAATAACAGCTGGTTTTCCCTATTCTTTTTCTTATATTTCCGACTCGCATGTCTCCAAAGATTTTTTTTTAAGCATTCCCTATTAATTAAACAGATTATTGATGACACTTTCCCAATCACCTGTGCCTTTCCCTTCAGTTTAAAATTATAATTTAAAATGCATCTTTTTTTTATATGTACATTAAACAATCGGCAGAAAACCGCTTCATTTTCCATCAGTTTAATATTAGGGTTATATAAGGGTTAATATTTACAAATACACTTTCTTTTTTCAGAATGTTTCACAAAACTGCCCGTCGGCATTTTCCTCACAAGTTTTCTCTCCACGGTAATCCCATCTCCCGGCATCAGGGATAAGATCTGCAAGGACTCAGTCACTAAGTGAGTGCATTTTGGGGTACCACCGTTTTCTCCCTCCCTCGCCCCCTTCCTTCCCCGGCAGCATCCCTACCCCGGTCGGCGGGAACCTTCTCGCTGTGGCTTCGCCGGCAGCACCGCGGACAGCTCCCCCTTCGCCAACTCTTCCCTCCTCCAACCCTTCTCGATATCGAAGATCAAAAATCAAGCACTTACCATGTCTTAAATAGCCACAGATCGAGTCGATAGAGGTAAAAACAGCGGTACGGGCAAGTGGCAGACTGGATTTTGCCCAGTCCAGAGCAAAGCTTTCTATACTTCCTTGGGAAAGACTGGGTTTGCGTCAGTGCATAGCAAGGTGCCCTTCGTGTGACATTTTCTTGATAATAAGAGTTTGATAAATCATTACCCTTGGTTTCAGATTTTAAAGGGACAACGAGAAGCCAGAGCGCCGGCTGCTGTCACTCACGCGGCAGTGGCATTGCGTGTTCCCTGTGACTCATGTGGGGGCTGATTACTAAACCAGATCCAGTAAGAGCATGGGAGAACTTTCTTGCTGGCAGTTAGGGGGAACATGTGAGAAACACGTACTACTGCACCCAAAGCAAAAGAGAAATGGGGAGAAACCTTCCATTTGTACTCCTCTCCCTCCTCCCTCTTATTGTACCGCTATTCAGCTCCTTTTTCCTGCACTTCTGCAGTTCGTGGTCGGATCAGATATAATATTATATAATTTTATATATCCATATGTATGGATATGAAAATAAAAATTAAAAAAATGCGAATTTTATATCTAACCACATAGCTACACACGGAGTGAGAAGTTCAAAGTGTATAAACTAAACAAATACATTTAAATTGCATCTCACTTTGGTCTCCTTGAACAAAATAACATTATATACTCTATTTTTACTGTGCCTCACGGGGGGAAACCTCAATTAAATTTAAAAGATAGAGGCAATAAAGCAATTTTTTCTTTCATCAAAACTGTCTTAAGAGCAGTTAAGTGGGATTACAGATGACGGCAACAGCCGTGAAGTTGTTGGTGCTCTTCCCTCACCCGTCAAGACATTTATGTCTGATTACTGGGGACTGGGGGGAAGAGGGGGATTACTCGTCATTAAAATTAAAGGTGTTAACTCAGAATGGTTTTTGTAACGAAGTAATTCATACATAATCACCTCTCGTAAACGTGTTGCTATTTGAGGGGCTTTCTCAAAGATTGGTTGCTCTCAGGATAATTTTTTTCACACTGACGAAAAAACAAAAAGCGCTTTGGCAAACTGGGGTGCTCCCTCAGCAACCTTCCCAGTTGTTCCAACGTCAGAGGTGCCGTTCCTCCGCATAGATCCTGCTGGCGTCAGCTCCTCCGGAGAGTACCTTACATTTTAGCGTAAGCAGTGTGAAGTGTGTGCGCCCATGCGGGGGAAGGGAGGGGCGGAGGGGGCTAAACTCGCCAGCATCACACGCGTTTCTTCTACGTCCTTGATTTTACGGGTTACCAACGTTTGCTTCAGCGGACAAAATAAATAAAAAATTCGCAGCAGGCCAGACCATTCCGCAGAGCCGTTGGCTCCACCGGGAGCTGCCACCCCCGTCAGGGACCGGGGAGCTTTGTTCCACCGCAGGCAGCTCCCGCAGCGCCCGCTCCAACTCCACGTTCCACCTCGTCACTGCGGGTGTCAGCTGAGACTCACTTGGAGAGTTATTGAAAGGCCCACGAAAACCGAGGAGCTGGCAAAGCAGAACGTTCAAAATCGGTTTTCGAAGATCACTCTGTCTCCCGGCTGAAAAATGCTTTTGCTTTATAGCAGAGCTCCAGAGCACCTTTTAAACACGGCTGTCGTTTGCTTATTGTGATCTTGCTTCGAACACATTCAGGCATAGGAGCTTACCTACATCACAGGTAGTTAATTGCAATATGCACATGTAGGTGTTTTTACACAAACACCCACACCCCGTGTGTGTGGACTGTTGCATGTTCCTGTCTTCAAAGACACTTTTCTGCCTCTTTTCTACCGCGTAGAACAGCAACCTGGTCTAGTGGAAAGTGTCCCTGACCATGGCAGGGATGACGAGGAACTAGATGAGCTTTAAAATCCCTTCCAAGACAAGCCATTCTATGACTCTGTGTACTCTCCACGGGTCTATTCAGAAATCGAGGGGTGCACACAGAAGCTATCTATAGTAGGGAGGGGAAGAAATCCGTGGTATTTTGCAGTATTTCCTTCTCGAAGCATCCTCCAACCTCTGGTCGTTAGCTCCGTTGTGCTGCCCTTCAGCTTACATTAATGCCTCTAAAGGTACAGACCGAATCAAAAGCGACAAGGCAGCAGTCCAAGAAGTATTTTGGTCGTCAAGGCCCCCAAACCTCTACTGGACCCACAGAGTTGACTTATTTTGTTTTCTCAAAAAATCGGCAAAACTCGTCCTTCACATTCTTTTCCAAGCGGTATTTTTGCTTTCTCCATCAGCACTGAAATGTGACATCGAAGTTTCACGCCTGGAAAAGGGGAATCGATCTCCTTTCTTTTCAGAAAAGGCAAGAGCACCCTTCTGTGCCCCTTGGAAGGCTATTGGAAGTGGACGGCCGGAGGCTCTCGCTGAGGACCAGAGCCAAGGATCCATTCTTGATCAAGAGGGAAACCCACGGAGAAACACGGCTCTGCTTCCAAACATTTTCCCTTGACCTATCCCTCCGTGTCTGGCCCTCGGGGCCGTATAGCCCGACTCCCTACTGCCGCTGCCCTCTCCCTCGCGGTTTGGGATGGACACACCTGCTCTTGGTCCAAACCCCGAGTTTGGATTTCCGATTCCTTTCAAAACCAAAACAAATCCCTCCAGTGTGGGGTTTTAACTTCCCAGTTAACAACCAGAAGGTTCATTAAAATGATTTTTCCGAGCTCCTTCTCACCATCCCTCCCAAACGCCCGTCCCGCAGGCGAACCACCCCTCCCAGCCCACAACACGTCCCTAAGAGATTAAGGCAAAACACCTGCCTGCAGCTCCCACCAAACACACATCCCTCCCTCGGGGGCCGTGGGGAAGTCACCCACCCTCGACGTAAAAATCATCTGCCTGAAGGAATCCTGTCTGCTTCCCAAAGGAAGCTGGGGGAGAAGGCGGCTGCTCCAGGGCAGAGGGCTCGTGGTCTTTCCAAATAAAGGAAAGACAGTCCCTCTCTTCCCCGAAAGAGCCCCCTGGGGACCCCTGCGTGCGGTGCCTCCCCCGCGGGGCCGGGGCTGCCCGCAAACCGGCGCCCTCCGTGGTTCGTGGAGCGGACGAGCAAGTCTTAATTACTTTGTCAAAGATGAAAAATAGCAATTGATTTATTTTTCTCTCCTCGCTGGCCATCCTTCCTCTTCCCCTGCCCCTTCTTTGCAGATAAGCAAATACACAAACGAGGGCGGGAGAGCTGAACCCGGGAGTGGTTGTCGGGTTGTGCCGGGGCCCCCGCCCCCGCTGGCTTGGAGGGGCCCCCGCGCCGCCCCGTCCCCCTCATCACACGCACTCTCCTGTCTTTATGCCGCATTCGTGCCGTGCCTCAGTGGAAAATTGCCAAGTCACGACAGGAGCAAGCGATGACACCTCTCCACAAACACCCCAAACACCCCCACAGGCACCCACAGAGTTCCCGTCCCTGCGCTAAAATCCCTCGTCTTGGCTACTTTATGAGTTAAGCATTGCAGTCGTTGATCTTAAATCCTTCCTTTCCAGTGGAAAGTTTGCCTAAAAGGGATGGAGGCAGCCGCAGCAAGAGCCCACATCCTCTTCCCCCGTGGCTTCTCCCACGACTCCCAGGCGCAGCCTTTGCGACCTCCGCAAGTGCCACCATCTAAAGTGTAGGGACGAGGAAAGCAGCTTGTATCAAGCAATTCCCACAGCACATTAATTCGTGCACCTCGCGGGAGGTTTCCTCCTTGGGCTCACTTTTTCTTTTTTTTTTTTTTTCTTTTTCTTGGTCAGGGAGCTTCCATGAAAACTCAAAGAAAACCCCTCCGGTGGGAGTTCTGCTTAGCAGACGGCCATTTACACTCTTTTCTCCCTTAAACCTAAAGGGCAAATCCAACAGCGAGGACAAGGAAGGGTGTGAAGACCCCGGGGAATGCCTTTAAATAACCACTTAAGACTGCGATTGAACAACCTGATTGAACAGAAAGGTAATTAGATTAGAGATGTTAAACGTTAGCTGTGAAATGCAGTGATTCAATCTGGACCAAGTACCTTGTGGATTTGACTTGCAGTCAAATGTGTTTTTCATCTGATCGCGTCCCTTACGTGGGCAGAGGACACTGAATTCAGGGAAGTCATCGGCAAGTGCGAAGGGCTCTTCCTGTAGTTCTGGAGCCCAAGAGATGGGCAGATCCCCGGCGGTTCTCTGAGGATGCACAGCTACTCCTCGATGAAAAAACCTGGCCTCACCCAGGGCTTTGGAATCTTGCAGAGAAATCACGGTTTTGGGTAACAGGGGAAAGGTAATATATGTGTAAAAAAGATTATAGCTTTTCTTATAACCAACAATGGTTTAAAACCATTATGATTTAACTATAGCAATCTATAATGCAAAGCCAAGAGCAGTACTGTACTCGTTCAGCTGAGATAGATATATGCACCAGCAAAAGCAGATATCAATAAGCCAGATCCTGCCAAGGGGTATTTCACCTTCAATTTCTTGTATTTCCCTTTTAATTCTATCTATATACAAAAAATTGTATAGCCTTAACTCAACTGAACAGTTTTCCCGTGCAGGGAGCATGGACCCTTTCTTAAGGCAGAGATTCACCTTACCAGGCTGCAGCATTTTGCCTCTCTCAGTTAATTATATTCAAATAATGAAGAGACTGTAAAAATCTTTCAGGTGATAATTACCTGTTATTCTTCTCCTGTGAAATGCCTCAGGCTCATCCTGTTATTTATTAGCTCCACTGTACACTTTCTGATTAGCTTCCTTCCAATTGCCTGAACTCACATAACTCACTGAAGGCCTTTGGATTTTCAGATAATTGTCAGGGTCTGGTATCCTTATTATAAAAGGAGTCTCTTCCCTGAGAAGTTTAACTCCTTCAGTGGAGACTACTGTAAATAAGAGACTTAAAAGAAAGGGGGATCAGGTGGGGGGAAAACAGAGGCATCTGGAGGAAATTTCTGCACCACTGTCCAGGCATTTATGCTGCTAACAGCTATTTCACCCAGATATGCATGTTTCTTCATTTGCCTTAAACACGGGGCATAGTCTCAATATATGGCATAATACCACAGGTTTGAACTTCCACTTTGCAATAGAACAGGGCATTAAAAAAAAATCATATCTTTAATGGAAAAAAAAAAAGCAGATGCTCTTTAGAGCTCTAAATAGATTTCCATGATTTACCCGTGAGCAATCAAGTCAAGGATATATTCTTTTTCTGGTGCCACAGTAAGCTCCAGGCTTAGCCAAGCCCAGTCACACTGCCCCCTCATCAGGTAAGATTGTACCTGTCCTTACATTGCAAACAAGATAAACAAGACCTAGTGGTGCTCAAAACTGGATTAAGAGCAGTAGTTTCTTCTAATTGTACAAATACACAAGAAGTCTGTTAGGACAGAGAACAAACAAATAAGCCTCCTTGAATCTACGCTGGCTCTGTGCAGGAAGAGCTGCAGGAACACATCTAGAAAGGCTTGGCAGAGCAATCCAAGTGCTTCTGGGTGTCATCAGCCAGGTCACTTTATCTCAGTCTTGGCACAAATCTAAGAGGGGTGATGGACAGTGGCTGTGGAAGCTGTGGGACAGAGAGACTGGAACAGAAGCAGATCATGGCTGAGGAGAGTGTGGCAGCAATCCCGAGGCCAGATAGAACGTGGCAGAGAAATTAGGGACAAGGAACTGCGTATGGGGGGACGCTGAATCACAGCACATTCACAGGGAAGGTTCACCTGCAGAAAAGTGCCTAAACCACCTGCAGAGGCGGGTTTGCTTGGCACACTGACTCTCGTTGAGCCATGAGGCATCAGCTCAGCTAAATTTCAATATTAATAGAGATTAACACCCTAAACAACACTGTCTGAAAAGAGCAATTCTGCAAACTGTGGTATTTCAGTCACGTGTTACTATGTGAATACACATTAAGGTTCGAAATCTTGATCAGAAATCAGGAAAGTAAACATCACAAAATGAGAGAAAGTTGATTTTCTAACTAGATTCTCTGTGAGGACACCACAACTATCACACCAACCAGATTCTAGCAGACAGCCAGTCCATTTTAACACCTTTCACTCACTGCCTTTTTCACTTTTGACTGTTGAGTCAAAACAAAAATTCATGGCATGCACTTCTATGAGGAGCTTTCCCAGGAGTCAGCAATACTGACTACCTGGTCCTACTTTAAGAAAACACATAATAAACGTAGTAATGTAACTACTTCAGTATTTCACAAGGCAAGTCATTTGGATTCTGATTGGGAAAAAAAAAACCCTTGAACTGCTTCTGTGGTCTCTCATAGGAAGTTCTAGGTTTGTTTAAACAAAAGTGCTCCACATAATACTTTTTTTCCTCTTTCACTGTGAAAGGGGAAATCCCCCAATACAGGGTGAACTGGGTATGGTGACTGTCACACAGACATAACAAAACTATGATCTGTCTGCCAGCATGAAAAAGTCCCACCTTTCATCTTGCTAAGTGCCAGCTGAAGAAACCCATCTGTTCAGGACTGCTAAGTCAACCAGCATTGAGATGTAAGTAGTTTGTAGGACATTCATAAGCAGTGAACTTTTAAGGTCATAAGTTAAATCTAACCTTATTTTGGCTGAAGAATAAATGCTAAGACCAAATTTTCAGCTACAGCTTCTCTCACTGGGCCATCTATTTGGAGAACATCAGTAATTACTCCCCTTTCTGAATCAAATCGGTCTCAGTATGCTTGGAATAGCTCTGTGGGAATACACTGGTGGAAATACTTCACTTCAATCCTTAGTAGTTTCCCAGTGTAAATCCAGAGAGAGTCCCTATTCTGGGGTCTGAGCCTTAGGTATGAGAGTGCCATGTATGTCAACACTGTGCAGCTGGGAACCACCCCAGAGGTGAGGAGCAGGAGATGGGGATTTATTACAGAGCCACTTTTCAGCTCCATTACACCATCAGATGGCTCGAAGGGGCTGCCATCACAGCAGAGAATCTGGCTTACAGCTTGTACACATGTGGCTCTTATTCAAAGTCTCCTCAGCTGTTAGTCAGAACTACATAATCCCATAGTGTCTGCACTTCACTAAGCACAGAACTCTGCTCTATAATCCCTCAGTGCTTATCTGGTCATGCTGAACTAGACTCGACTTGTAGCTTACCTTCAACTTTAATTCTGAAGAGAGAACTTCAATGTTTTTTGCAATAAAAAACTTACATATCATCAGAATGATCTCTGCCTTCCACTTAGGGTATTTGGTTTAAATCAAAGACATTGAACTGCTTAAAAATGAAAAAAGCAAGGAAGCCTCTCCCAGTTTATAAACTGGAATTAGGTTTAAGGATTTCCTTGAGAATAAATTTCCAAGTAATTAGAATGACACTGTTCTCCCAAGGTACCAGATTCATTGTTTAAATGATCACTTTGTTAATTCCTGTGCTTCATCTTCTGACATTCTGGGTAACTTCAACTGTAGTTCCACTCCAAATATACTTAATGCCTTGGTCATATGAAAAATTCAAGGTGATCCACTATCTAAGATAATGGAAAACTGAAATCTGACTTCAGTGTCAAGACCATTTTCTTGACAAGGTTCTCAGCTCACTCCTATGCTTGTCAGTGAGATGGTAAGAGGTAAAAACAAAACAAAAAAAGAGATCATCAGAGGTACCTCAGTTTCTCCTGAGTACCTTGTTCATTTAATCTTTCTTTACAGTCTCCTAATAAAGCCCATTTATCTGGGACACTCAGAGGTAGTTTTCTCATTGCATTGCAAAAAGCTCAGCAAAATACAGCTAAATACCATCATTTCTCTTCTGCAGCTAAAGAAGCAGACAAACAGGCAGGAATGGATGAACTGGGGAAGGGAGGAACCTATCAAGGATGATGTGAGACTGGAGTTTAGCTCTGCCTCAAGTCCCCCAGGTGACCTCAGGCACATCACTTCAACTGAGAGTTTGAGTGAGCATGGGCA
Source organism: Lepidothrix coronata (assembly GCF_001604755.1). NCBI lineage: Eukaryota > Metazoa > Chordata > Aves > Passeriformes > Pipridae > Lepidothrix > Lepidothrix coronata. The sequence goes on along the minus strand of NW_016690310.1, from coordinate 1,650,164 downwards.
GCAACCTCCATTCTTTCTCCTCCTGCTCAGCAATATATTCATCTGAGATCAGGTCTGACTCCAAGGACTTCATCCAATTTCATATCCTCTCATGTGACCTCTCATTAAATATCAGTAGTCTGGGATAAAAACATCTATATAACTAACTTTAAAAAATATTAGACATCTTCATTTTATGCAATTTCATGAGTATGTGGTTATACTGGCAGCCAGGATAAGGTTTCACATGTTTAAGTAATTAAACCAAAAGAAAGTGGTAAAGCATCTCCTACAAATACCTTTGGGCTCAGGCATTCCCAGCTAACTGCCTTTCTTTTCCTCAATAAACACATCAGTTATGAGGGAATCTCTGCTGACTTTGCCATGTTGTCCTGCCATTGCTCACACACAACTCTCCTTTTAAAAAAGGTGAAAACGTGACTCATTGACTCAAGAGACATCTGTGCAAAAACCAAAAGACAGCCAGAAAGCAAGATTTCTTCATTCAAAAGAGGCCCTTGAAGTTTTATGGATTTGTATCCATTCTTATGGATTCATTCTCTGACACTTACCTATTTTATTTTTTCTCTAGACACTGTGCAATGAGAGAGCAAGCAGCTGATGTGTGTGCTTGATATTCTAGCATTTTTTGTCTTCCTGTTAGGGGGAGAAATCTAAGAAGTATTTTGGGTGCCCTTTCATATCATATTTAGTGAGATGATGTGCTTGGAAGACATGTTTTGACAGTGGAAATATTCTGCCACCTCATCATGGGTGTCAGACCCAGTCGGGGGGTTGACTTGCATTCAAACCAGGGTCTTGTAAGGTATGATGAGCTAGAAGGCCAAACCCCAGACACAAGTTCTGCCTGCCTGGAGGTCTGCAATGTAGCCACCAGGACCAACCAGTGATTCCAGTGTCAGCACCCTCATCTCTCCCATATCAGAGGAACTTTTTCAGAGTGGCAGTCATTACCTCACAGGAATTGTTACAAAACTGTCAACACAGAGATACCTTAGATCTAGAGGATGCCTCCTGCCTCTTTCTACCCAATTTACTCATCTTCAAGCAACACATCATTACTCAACTTGGAGCAATAACATTTAGACAGACAAATCAAATTGATTTTGATGTCTAGGGCCTTTAGCCTAGGGAATTTCACAGAACTTGGCCAGATGTTTCTTTCTCCAACTTTCTGCTGGTGTTGACAATTATTGGTGATTACTCTTCAGGCATAAAGAAACCAAGTCAGCTTGGACTGTAGCAGACAGAGAAACAAATTCCAGGTATCACACAGCACTGATCCTGGGGAAAAGCAAAGAGCCCTCAAGAAAGTGGAAGAGCATACAGACACACTTCAACACAATTTGGATTGAGACAAATACAGTTTGGGAGCATGTGTCAGACACAGGGGAAAAAAACCCCAAAACCCAATAAACAAAAACCAGACTGGAAATGAATGTACAGTTCAAGAAGAAGTAGCAATAAGGTCTGCAAGACAGAACTGTGTATTCTGCAGAGATGATCTGAAAACTACCAGCAGCTCATGATATCAGCCAACAGAGTCGGTGGGGATCAAACAGGGCTGATCCAGAAATTCTTGGTTATTTTCTCTAGGCTAGCAAGGTCACCAAAACCTGCTCCAAAACTCAGATTTAGATACAACAGGCAAGAGGACTTGAACTTATGGCTTCCCCTTGGACAGTCGCAGGCAAGTGAAAGAGGGATACATGCATGTTCAGTATTTACTTTTGATGTGATTACCACTGAACATACTGAGCCTAGAAAGCTTGTATGTGGAACCAGTGCTATTAACAGCTACAGTCCGTTTATTTATCCCTTTCAAATCCCACACAATCAGAGGGAAGCAAGCTAGTGCAAACTGCAGTCCACAGAATGTACTACAGAAAGATCAAAAGTCCCCTTCACGATCTCCCCCTGGCCCTTCATCAGATCCACATGTAACCCCCTGTAAAAATCCTCCAGGTGATACCTCATACTCTCTCTTCTCTTCCCATGCTACTGAGCATGAAAAATAGCTTCACAGTGTGAGCTGCAACAGACTGCAGGAAAAGAAATATGACCTGCTGAGGCTTCTGTGAAGTACAGGAAAAGGCAATAGGATCTGGTGATGTTTTCTTAAACCACACAGTGCTTTGAGATGATTACCATACCAACTGCCTTTTATTAACTTTTCCTACCATCTATGCTCTTGTTACCAGTTAGGCTTATGCATCCCTCTCCTCAATTCAGCTTCATCTTTAGAGAAAAGGTAAATGACACTTGGCTCACTCCATCTAAGTTTTTATTCTTTATGGAAGACAGGGAAGAGCAGGTAGAGGTGAGGCACTCTGGAAAGAGACTCTGTACTTAAAATATTTTGTGCAAAAAAAGCCCATGATAGATCTACCCAGTTCCCCAGCCTCTCTGGTTCTCCACCACGCCACCTTCTCAAAGAGACTGGTGAAGTACTGCTTAATGCATAGTACACATCAAACAAGTCAAAGTTTGGTGCTGGAGCACTTCCCCTCCTCCCCAGATAACGAAAGCTGCACACATCAAACAGGGAATGCAGATGGCGAAGGAGATTTGAAAACATGTATTTGTTCTCTTCCAAAGGATCAGTACACTTCAGTGTTTTAAATACACAGCTAGCAACAACAGAATATGCTGAAAAACAGATTGACTAGCAATGACCTATTGAAAACAAGGTTTACTCCACTGATAATGTATTAGCTGGGCACAGTGACTAACACGCAGGGTTTCCACTTCGCTCGCAGTGCTGTAACATGATGGGCAAATACAGGAGGTTACTGAAAACATTCAAGCACAGAGTGGCCCCAGAGGAGCAATGGCAGAACTCAGGAAAAGCAGCCATGTCCAGGCAGGCACATCAAAGAGAAGTGTTTCATCAAAAACCTAGTAAACTCTCATGTAAGTTTTTTGAATGTCTTTCCCCAACTCTGTGGACTACCATGACAATTTCTTGCTGGGAATAAATCCACATGAGCAGAGAAATGGCGACACTGTTGTAACAGATCAGCCATTCCTTGCTTATTCCACTGACTCAAGCAATGTTTTCACATGGCAACTACAAAAGCAGACTGTGAGATCACAGAGTCATAGAACAGTTTGGGTTGGAAGGGACCCTAAAGATAATCTAGAACCAACCCCCTGCCATGGACAGGGACATCTTCCACTAGACCAGATTGCTCAAAGCCCCATCCAACCTGGCCTTGAACCCTTCCAGGGATGGGGAATCCTCAACTTTTCTGGGCAACCTGTTCCAGATGATCTTACAATGTTCATTTTGTGAAGGTTTTCCTGCTGACAGCTCCCTTACCCACTTCCTTCTATAATACTGTCTCAATTACTTCAAAAGTAATTAACTGTCACATGGATGAATAAGTCAGGCATGAAACATCCGATTCAGAAAAACAGTTTTGTGTGAAAAACATAAAATTCCATTAAGGAATAGGTTCAACCACAACCCTAACTCTATGTGTTTTCCTTACCCAGATGTTACATATAGGTTTCAACTTGAGAATTGACCAAAGTAATGGATTAAAAGGCAACTTGAAAGCCATGAAATTTGAGTATTTACTCCCTCCTTTATAGCATGTATCATCTGCTTGTGTTTTTGTGGTTTTTTAATATAGGAAGATGAGAAAAAGCACAACATCTTTTAAATATTTAAACATAGATCAACTTATTCTGGAGAAATAATACTCAGGAAGTCTGTTTTAGAGAAAACAAACTACCTTTCACTTAAGGCACTACAAAGGGGCTTTTACTCAGGTTTTTCAGGAAGGTAAACTTTTGTAAAAAGATAAATCCCAGTTTCATCAGAGCAATAAATAAATAAAAAAAAACAAAATCACTAGTCACTTCAGAAAATTTTGATCAGAGCTTAATGGTTGGATAGTTAAAGAAGGAGTTTGCCATTTTTACCTCAACAGCATATGGTTTTTACAATCCTAAGCTTCTTTGGCAATGCGTCCATTTCAACAAAACCCCTCTCCTTCTGTTTTCCTTCCATGGCAGTGTGTTTCCCGCTGCAATTTGCTGTCATTTACAAAAGACATTGGTTTGGTCCAGGTGACAAATAAAAAAGACTGGGGATACCCATCCTCAGCAAGGCTGCACAGTCTGGAGTCTGTCATCTGATACCCTAAAGGTGGTCAAAATCACATGCAGACCAATTGCAAGAGCGTTATTTCTACCTCTACGGACACAACTCAATAATATCTGTTATTCTCTAAGCTAAATCCATTTTGGGGTCTACACAATGCTCCCAAAATTAACATCAATGCAGGTATTAATAGGAGGCAAGAAACCTATCTTTCCGCTCCTTTTTCTTCTCAGTGTTAGGCTTTGTATTAATTCCCAAGCAAGCAGTACAGCACAGTTTAGCATCTGAGTCACAGAGAAGTCCTCCTGCTCCTCACATCCAATTTTCCAGTTGAGTAGACTTTGCTTCAAGAATGTCCAGTGTTGTGACAGGAGTCAATATTATTAAGAAATTCCCTTTTCTCAGTGCTCTTCTCTTTGAATAACCCATCAGAAGGTTAAATCAAAATTCAATTCTACTTACTGAATCTTACTTGTATTTCAGGCTTAATTACCTAAACCATCATTACCCAAAGTGGATCAACACTCCTTCAAGGGAGCTCTTTGAGGTAAGTGCCACCCAGGACTTGTAGTCTTCTGGAGTGGCTCCCACCAGCTCACTTTCCTTTCCTGCCATCCTAGAACTCTTTTTTTCATCTAGGCAATCTGCAACACTCAGGGAAATATAAGTAAAAGCTGTTAATTCTTAGCAAGATTAACTTTATAATGAAAACTACTGCAAATAGCAGTACTAGAGAGTGATGGTAATAAAGAGCTAAGCAAATGTGTATTAATGGGCAATACTGGATGAACTGTGTCAATTTTAAGATTTTTTTTTTAAAAATCTATGTCATTAAATACATACTATGACTATCACCTGCTCAAGTGGGAAAAAAATGAAGCCAGATGTAGTGATACCAAGGGGAGCATATATGGCACAGACCATATTCTGGTAGCACGGCATTAAGTCCATGAGATGGGATTTAGCAATGGTAACTTCCCAAATGTGGGTAGTTGAATCACTCACGGCCTTGCTCCTCACTGCACATTACTCAGGTAAACAGATGTGATCTCTCTCAGTTAATGAAACTCTCTTTGGAAAAATCTATTCCTTTTTTTTTTTTTTTAGGCCATAACACGTATCAAGATGGTAGAGTGGTCAGGAAAAAAAACAAACCTGAGAAAACGGACATCCCCAGCTTCACCTGGCTCTTTTCTCCATTGAAGAAAACAAAATAATTTGAAAAGCCTCTCAGACCACCATCTAAAGCAGGATTGTTGTAGCATCTGCCAATTGAATCCAAGGAGAATAATTTTATTTGGATTGTAGCTCTCACTTGTAAAAGCCTAACTTCAGTCAGTTTGCTTTCCATGGGACATATTTGCTCTCACTCTGTTTGCACTGATGTTTTGAGTAGTACCCAAGTGGAAAATAGAATTAACATGTTGAGTAAGCTTTATTCCTCTTTAATTTGTTATCACTGTCATTAAGAGTCTTTTATTTTTACTTTGGCTAATTGTTACAGGAACAGCAACGGAAATGTTATAAATATGTAAGTTGATTGTTTCATGGTACAGTTTTTCCATGGGATGAATCTTTTTCATTGATCACCAAAGAGTTCAGAGTGCTGGAACCTGGAGGCATTAGTAATTCCAAGAACTGAGTAACACTCTTTGCCATTCAGAAAGGCATAGAAATGAAGTTTGTTTCTAGTTTGATATATGAGAATTAGCAAAGCAGATAAAGATTCAGAGCCAGTTGGTACACATCAGGGAACAGGCTATTACTTACAGATCCATGTGCTGGAAAAGCACAAGTTTTTTAAGTAATCTATTAACAAAACTTAATTTCTATGTGCATAGTAGCTCACCAGCAGTAAGGCTTCTCCTTGACCCCTCTGTCTTTGCTGCTCAACAGTACCATTAAAAAGACTGCTTTTCCCTATGAAGTTAATTATCTACCTATGAATTTTATAGAAGGTAAAAAAAGTATATCAAACAGTAGGTGTTTAAACTTTTACTAAACCTGGAAAACTGAACCATCTTCAAGTTCCAGTCCAGCTATATAAAAGTAATTCCAACTGGATGTTTTTTACACCTATTTAATCACATAAGCCCTTCTGCAAATTTGTCTGCAGTGCTCATGTCACGAAAAGCCAGCTTTTCTCTCTGTTTTCCCTATAATGTGGTATTTGTCTTTTAATTAGATGTCACTTCTTCACCAGCATTATAATTTGCCAATACCTGGATAAGCAGAATAACATAAAATCTCTTTGTAATTTCTTAGTAATTTTGTATATTCAGAGATATGCCCATGACTTTATTTTTGGTTGCCTTTGAAAACCCTTAAATTCCGTTATGCAGTCAATCAATGCTGTAAAAGCAGTAGCAAATCGTACCTCTAAACCTGTTCTCTAAAAATAAGATCATCATCACTTTAGTGATGTAAGTGAAGTGAAGTAAGCCTTTACTTGCAACTCTTGATCTTCCAACTCCCCCTCCTTCTTTTTCCAGACAGCCAGTCATAGCCAGGCTGTGTCATTCCACTAACCTCGGCAAAGACACACTGCTGCAATTTTTTCCTTCAAATAATTTAAACCAGGCACAGAAAATGCTAAAAGCCATTACTACAGGGAACTTCAGGCACTATTAAACAGAGAGCAGAGGAACATCCTTGAAAGAAAAGTCTTAAAACCTCACTGACAGCTTACCTTTTTAAGTTAGCAACTGTATCTCCCAAACCAGCTTTCTGAATCCTCTGTAGAGCTTTATTTGAAATTGAGGTTTTGCTTTTATCTGGATCTGTCTCATTACAGCACATCCCATAGGACAGAATTTAGAAGGTCAAACTGAGGTGTGCACACAAAAATCCTATTAAGAGACCCCAGCATGATGCTCACTCACTGAAGGGACATTCAGTAGCAAAGGACCAGAAGCCTCCAAGTTTGTCTGTCTTGCTTAGCTGCTCTCTGATGGGTAGAAGCAGGAAGATAGTTTTACAGCTTAGCTAAACATTTAAAAGCACTGCAGAAGACAAGATTTAAAAAAAACCCAACACCAAACGCCATTAACAACTAAATAAGAAGTGGAGCTGTGGGAAAATCCAATACTATTTTCAGGTGGATTATTTATCTTCAAATACTCAGTCTTTGGGCACAGATTTGCAAGAAAGCAGGCCAACCTTCAATTTTTATCTGAATATTAACAGAACTTATATGAATCACTAGTTAATTTTAACACATCTGACCTTGGGCTAAGTATAATGTAAATTACTTAAGCTTGAATAGAGACTGATAACTGCTAGTTAAGAATACTCCTTGAGAAAAGGTTAACTATTGGATTAAACATAAAAAACTTCTGTCCATTCAATATTCTTCAGAACCACTGGACTTCATTACTAAGCATGGCAAAACAGACTTTCCCAATAAAAAGAAACAACCACCAAACCATTCTTAGCCAAACCAGCATTTTTTTCTAAATGATTTCCCATTCAATAGTGTTGAAATAATTATGGGATATCAAAGATAATGCAATAGGATCGCAATCATAGTAATTAATCTACAAGTGTATTTTTACAGAAAAACATAGTTTAACTACAAAACATTCAGTGAGCCCAATATGAATTGAGAAATATTAGCATTAGTATGTGGTCCTTTGAAAATGCATGGTGCCAACTGGAAAATTTCCATATCCTGCAGTATGGATGCGTACCTGATCATGTATGAGTATAAATACTGGAGACATACACATGTACACACTTACGTGACACTGCTATTATTTACCACACAGGTTCCTTGGCTTTGCAAGTGAAGACACTTTCCCATAGAATATATCACTTTGATATTTCTTAGTCAGGAAAAAGGAAAAATGAAGACTTTGTCACATAAGATGTTGCTGCTAAAAAATAAATACTGTGAGATGAGCAGCTCAATTTATATGAGCTGGTCTAACAGACAAATGCTGTCAGATGATAAGTGAAATTCAGTCTCTCTACAATTTACTTTTTTCTTTCTTTTTTGAATACAGGAGCACACACTGAAGTAATAAATTCAGGTCTGAAATTGCAACTATCCCAGTCGTTAAAAAGTATTTTAAAAAAATCTATACACCAATGACTGACAAACAGATTTTCTACAACTACAATGGACTTTATCATCATATCACAAAGGGAATTTAAAGAGGATGTGCACCTCCTCTTTGGCAGATGGGTTAGGGGTTTGTAACTCCAGGACAGAGAAAAACAGAAGTTGCAAAGATGAGCAGAGGAGCTGAAAATGTGCGTGCTGAAGCACAACTCTGCCTGTGCATCTCAACATAACCAGAACTGACACACGGAGACCACAAACAACCAACATGGATAAATCTGCATTAGTGTCTTCACCCTCCCTAGAAAGAAAACACATAAGATAAGGATGATACTGTTTGCTTTTCCACAGCAATGAGTTGCAGCCGCTTCTTAAACAGGTCTGCACAGGTCTTAAACAGGTCTGCAGAAGTACTTGATGCCATGACCCGGAATCTGCCTGCAGCAGAGGCAGCTGGAAGACAAGCTGTTACCATCACCTGGAGAAAGAAATGTTTCCATGAAACTACGCAGAACTGATCCATCCAGCCATTGTCACAGTGGTTCGTTTATTTATTCTTAATTCAGTTACAGATCATTTGCATCTTTGGTCACATTGACCATGTGCCTTAGAACAAAGGATCACATTTTGAATGAAGTATTGCTATCTCTCACTGGACAAATTCAAGGGCATTTCTACTCTTAAGTAATTACTTTCCACTTTTCTGCCTAAATCGTTAAAATCCCTTTAAAGGAGTATTTATTGATCACATTTCCTACAACACTTAATTCTTAGAGTTACAATTAGGAAATGTAAATAACTGATTGTGCTGTCAGATGAATCCCATATTATTCAACTGCTAGGTTGAAAAAAGCCATCTAAAATTGATGGGTTACTTCCAGGATGCTGTGAGACCCTGTCTATTAGATCAATGTCCACTCATGTATTTAAAGTTCTTTGAAACTCCAAAGCCTTCATCAAATGACCCTCCCTCAGGCTTTACGTTAATTAGTCTTTTCAGGACATTTTCCTTCTGGTTAATGATAGCAAATCCTTTGTTCTTTACGCAGTTTGTGGGCTTAATTCTTATTTATTTATTTTACAATAGCATTTACTTCTTTCTTTTACATATTTTCAACTTTCTTTTTTTCATTTTCAGCCCTGCTACTGAGCCACACAAACTCTCTACAGGGCTTTGCATGACTCGCCCTGTGCATTTTCTTCCTTTCTTGCCTGCTATGGCAACATTTATACAAATATAAAATTTGCAGAAGTATAAAGAAATTCAAGTTGAAGGGCCCTGAACAAGACCACCCAAAATGAAAGCAGTTTTCACACAGGAACGAGTATCTTCATGAAACCCCTCCTCCCTTGAACAGTCAACCCATGACTGTTTAGAGTTTCTGTAAGAAGCCAAACCAAATCCACCCTTTCAGCAATTGCTCTTTGTTTCCAGTATTTTTCCTAAAGCTGCTAAAATACATACTTCCATCCACCTATGCCTCAACAGGCTAGTACAGAAAAAACTGTAGGCACAACTACATAAGCCATCACTGGATAAACAGGAGAATTTCCAATTACACAGAAAACAAGGAAACTGGCAACTGCATTCTATACCATACTGGGTTCATTTATTTAGATAAATGTAACTGTGTACAACTTTTTAATTACAGAAGTGTATTAAAAATATGGTCTTTGGAATCCCAAAATTAGTCCCATTAGGATTTTCCAGATACTGTTGAGGTGCACTGGCACATGATTTAGCTCCTTCTTTCATAAAAAAATATTATGCAAGGATTTTGCCAGTGGAAGAATAAAACAATATTGAGAGATCATATTTACTGTTCCTCACAGCAAGACTTCACACTCATTTTTCTCACCCAGTAGTCTCATGTAACCCAAACCCATCTTTCTTGCCTTCCTCACATAAGGGAAGCAACAGAATCCAATTTTGTTGTCAGCCTCCATGTCCCAGAGCAAAAGCATCCAAACAGTGCTCTCTCAATTCCAGGCAAATTTTTCATATTCCCGTGTGTGCATACACGCACACAAATCCAAGAGTTTGCCATTTTGGGATATTTAAAAACAGTTATTTGACTTTAACACCTCCCCAAGTTATGTGCCCAGGATTTTCACTGGAGGCTGTAGGTCTGCTGCATGTCCTTCACTGACAGGGTTATGAGGAGGGACCGTGGATCCTTTCTGTTTTTGCGGACTACGATCTTCCCTCTCAGGGCCTCTCCTGCAACAGTTAAAAGGAAATTATTATGGTTACTGCACTGAATCACACATAGTAACAGCAAAGATGCACATGTTGCATGAGAAGCTGTTCCAAATTAATCAGAATTAAAAAGGCTGCAAAGGTTTCCTTTAAGTTTTCAAAGCCCTAAGCAAGTCAAACTAACTGCAGTTAAACCTGGTGAGGTGCTGAGTTCTGTTGGATGCTTCACTTCTCAGATGGCCCACCCAAAGAGCTGCTATGCCAAATATTTCACTTGTGACTGGGGAAAACGATATTAACCACCTTGGAGGAAAACCACGTAACCACAAAATCTATTTCTGCTGTATATGCCTTGTGGTTTGCATTTGTGCTGCATTTCATTTAAGCTCTAATTGGATAATGTTTTTATCTGGCAGAAAATATTAAGAGAAATCTTCATGGCATTTCAGGTACAGACATTATTAATTGCAAGTTTTGTTTTACAAAGTGTCAGGCTCTCTTGACCATAACACCTGATAGGTATGTCCGTCAGTTACATCCAGAGCAAGTGCTTTCACACAGAAGGGGAAGAAAATAATCTCAATTTATTTTCAGTCCTTATTAAGACCTTCAATTTAAGGTATATTTGCAAATTTAGGAATATACAATATAACAAAACACAAATATGTAAATTTGTACATTTAGGAAGCCCCCTATTGAGCTTCTTCAAACGATCATTTTATACCCACAAGAACTACATCTAAACAGATGAATCTACCAAATATATTACAGGAGGGCATGATCCCAACCTACAGCAGTAGTTCTGTGTTATTCTTCTATCAGGTTTCCTTTGCCCCATTCATTTTCATCCCTCACACCAGCCATACCTACTGTTACTACTTTTCTATCTCACTCAATCCAAAGTATTTCCTGCTGTTCATTACCTACTGTGATTTTAAAAGCCAATGTTAATGTTCTGCTAAAAAGCTTATTGCAAAAATGAAAACAAACAGCAATTTCATAACTAAACTGATTTCAAATGTAGGAAGGATTTAAGAGTTCTCCATGTGGCACAATTCTCAGTCACATCCACAAACAATAAACTGACAGACGGTCCACATTATAAGTTCAGGATATTTTGTCAAAGGCTGCAGCATAAATATCAAAGAAAGCTTATCAATAAGAATGACTGTGGTACCAAGGATCAGAAAAAACCCATATTCTTTGATAACTTTTTTTAATTATTTAACAGTTAGTTGGAGATTCCACTGTAATTCCTGTGCAGCTTTGTTATTAGGAGTCAAATTACTGACATAACACAGTGCAATTTGCAAAGAATTTTGAAAATGGTTTCACAGATTATTTAAATAGAGATTTGACAGACAGAAGGACAAGGTTAAAAAAAAGGCATTATAGTTTCATCTCAGGTAGGAATTTTAACCCAGTTTGAACATATAGATTTTCAAAACTGATACAAAATTATTTATTTATTTTAATATCCTGTGATAAAAATTCAGTAAGACTAAAGAGCCTCTGAGAACCAAAATTCAATGATTTAAATTAATCCATAATTCAATCTTCCAATTTAAAACATTAATACAACAGTATAAATGAAGCAAAATTTTTAATACAATTCCATAAATTATAGCTGACTTCACAGAACAGAACATTCAGATTCTGTTTGTAGAGGCAGTTAATAAAACAAAGCATTCTATTCCACTTTCCTTATGTGGTAACTACATTAAATCTGCCTTTCTGAATAAGACTTTTCTGAGGGCTGAAGCAAACAACAGCAGTGCAACCGAGTAACAGAGAGGCAGTTCTGACCAATTAATCAATGTCATGAGATAGAAAATGACGGATGTTTTTCCCCCCATTCTGCTGTCCTAGGATCTGCCTGGAGGAAGCTGGGACTGGGACTCAGCTGCATCACCTTGCTCTTATCACGCTCAGTTGAATGCAAGTAAACCACACAGTGCCATTGGAGTTTGATTAGGACAAAACTGAATCCATTATAATCCTCCTCCTGCATTTTTATTACCCCTCGGGGAGGCCTGAAATGTGTCCCCAAATAGAAAAAGCCAAAGAATTCAGCAGAAATGCTGCATCAGCTTGCTACTACGGGAGAAAATACATCCCTGGGTCCATACTGTCTCACCGTCAGAAAACCCACATTTGGTTACAGGCTCTAGAGAACACCCTGGACATGTGCTCAAACTCAAATCAGTTTATTAACATCAGCAGAACTGTAAGCAATGGCATCTGTCACTTCTGTTTGTGCAATACAATCACACACAGGGCAGGCCTGCAGTCTGTGAGCCAAGGTACTTCTTAGTGCAAAAGCCCCATCACTAAGAGTGCTCAGGCCCAACAAATCATGTTTTTTCAGTGTAGAAAGGATTTGATCAAACCCGAAGATTCTACCCAATCTCCCCTGAATAAATATCCATAACATCTGCTTAAAGCTTGAAATGACCCATGGCGATGAGCTTGTAATGTGAAGAGCTGCTCTGCCTTTCAAAACAACTTGGTGTCTCTTCCCTCTTTGATCACAGAAAGGACTGAAAGAGTTTCCAAAGGCAGCCAGCAATGAAGTTCTTTCAGGTTTCCTTCTTTTCTTCCTGGGGAAGAGCTTTATGAAGCCAACAGAGGGACAAGTAAGAACACAGTTCTCAAATAATTCTTTATTCTGAACCCCATTAATATTTAAGAACCTTATGAAAGAGCTCACTGGAACTGTTTCAAAGAGAGCTGCTAGAAAAGGGCAGTGGATCTGGGCTAAAAACACCTTAACTACTGAACTGCTGGTGAAAAGCATCTTTACAAATCCCCTACACCTTAAAGAACCACTTAGTGGTAGTCACACATTCCTTCACAGCCACCAAACAGTAAGATATGACACCACTCTTCACAATAAGGTTGTCCTTGTTGGAGGCTGACAATTTAAACATGATCAAGTTTTCCACTTTAGATTAACTGGACCCACTATCTAATGCAACACTGAGGTCTAGCATGCAACAGAAAAAACAGCAAGTCTCAAAAGCATTGCTCTCAAAGAGATGGGTAGAAAGTGGTTTCCATATCCCATCTATCTTATGAAAAAGAACAACTGAAATAGTTTGGGGGGGGGAACAAGAGCACTTCTCTTAAACTCAGTAACTTATCCTTAATCCTCCCATTCGCTTTCTTAAACTGCAGGCACCTTCAGCTGTGCACAGACTGTCACATAGGTAGCTGTCTGCCATCTCCTTTCTGTTCCATATCACTGTTCACCCTCTTCTGAAACTATGCTGAGGTTTTGCTTTTTCAGTTCATGCTTTGAGTATATTCTCAGAAGAGTTTTTGTAACAAATTGTCATGTTCCAACTCCCCAAGACAAACTCTGAACCAGGCTGCAAAGAAGTCTGCACTGAGTAAGACTTGCCTGAGTAAGGCAAGACAGGCTTGTATGGTTGCCTAGGATAATGTGTATGCACTGTGACTGAGATTCCCAGATAGCTCAGGTACTAGAAACAGTTGCCACAGGGAATGATGAAGGCCAGGTCCTCCAAAATGTACAGCTGCAGTGGTCAAACTTGCTCACCTAGAACTAGTTTTAATTCACTGCTTTTTGTAGTAGAGATCCTAAACTGTATAGCCTCATCCCAAGCTTTCTCTCTTATCAGTAGTGACAAAATTCAGAGAAAACTAGACTGTTGTCACTGCTTAAGCCATATCCCCTTGCAGCTGCAGACCTTGCAAAGGGAGGCACATAAAACAGCACAAGAAGTCTATCCAAGTTTTCCTGTCTAGGTACAGAATTTCTATTATCTTTCAGTGAGACAGAACAGTCATGGGAAGAGATTCTCTCAATTTAGTGCCTGAAACACACATTTAGAAATGTTTTTGAAAAGTCAGTAGGATCGTTTTAAAAAATACAGCATATGACATGCCAGATTTAGTGTGACCTCAAAATTCAAGTTTTAACTATTACTAGATTTTAAAAGCCAGCATCGTTTTTGGAGGTGCCACTTGTAAATAAACAAGTGACACCATTCCACAGACACCATGTTGCAGCTGTAGACATGCAAACCAGACACTAAAATCTTAATTAGGAACCAAATTATCCAACTGGGATGCACAATATTGAAGTATTTCACTATAGGATCAAAACATTCAGACAGATTAATTGTGCCAGCGTTGTTTTCCTACTTTTAATAATGCTGTCTAGGTAGACAAATTCTTTGAGTTTGTAAATTTACAAACAGCTTTCCAATTAGGGAGACTGGGGAGTTAAAGATAATCAAGTATTTTAGAGGGGCTTAGTCATGTGAGTTCTGCTTAGCTTCGCTGTGCTAGCCCCTTTTAGCACCACAGAAAAACAAATCAAGGTTTTATTTTCACTGCAAGGCAATATCAAGAACATGAAATGCTGACAATATGCTGTTTTACTGCTAATAGAATTCGCTTGCATACAGATCTGGGTTTTAACTTAATGTACTGAAAAGATTCTGTGGGCCCTCTACAATAATTTTTGTAAGCATTTTATTTATTTAGTAAATTCTTGAGACAACCAAATGAAAATGATGTAATTTTTTGTTTACTTAGCAGGAATATTTCAAGAAACAACAAAAGGAAGAGACCATTAATAAGACCATTTTTGGACCATTAATAAGAAAAAGATACTGCTTTGGCATCTCAATTTCAAATCTTCCAAATAAAGACTATTCTTTAGTTCAAGCTATTAAAATGGCTGCTAAGAGAAGCCTTGTAGTCTGTATGGAATCTACAACACAATACTGTTTGTCTGAGAAAACCCAGTTTGTCTGGCAGTAAAATATATGGCTTCTTTCTCCAGTTTCTTTAATTTTACTGGTTGCTAAGCAGTTAAAACATACCCTACACGCTGATGCTATTTTGTTCTACTTGATTGTACCTCAGTTTCAAGTCTCTTATCACAGTCTGTGAGGAGGAAAACCAGCTTTCCAGAACATGGAAACCCCCCAGTCACACAAAGCTGCAAGACCCATCCTTTGGCTTGCAGTTGCTTGATTCTGTTAATCATTAGAATGGCTAAAAACATTCAGTCTTTTTTATGGCTGAGAAAATAGATCTATTTTTACAACAAATAACCTGGCCTCAAACAGCTGAGAAAATTAGCTGGTTCACACTGCAGAACAAAACAATTTTGCCAGGGCATAAAGGAGCATTTTCCAGTTAAATACCCAACAGGTTCAGAAATCTGTAAGCTCGACTTCTTTTACAGAGCAAATCCAAATACAATCCGGGCTTTATAACCACTCCAGGCATAGCCCCAAAAGCTATAAAGCATCTGATAGAGACTTTTAGTCAGCCTTACTGTTTTACTCGGAATTAAAAATCTGAGGGAACCATTTTTCTTTACTGGGGAAAAACAGCCACTGCCCTGTCTGAAAAATGCTTTCAAAACAAGAAAACATTTAAAATACATTTTATATCAGCAAATTCCTCTTTCACAACCTATTAAAATACTAAAAGCAAATGCCACCATGGCTACATTGGTCAGATTATTGCAAGATTCAAATCATATTATTTCTATTTATTTATTGAAAAAAAAGAGCTTGGCATTCTGGCTTGGATTAGCAATAGTGTGGCCAGAGGACTAGGGAAGTGACTACCTCCCTGTTCACTGATGAAATCACACCAAAAATCCTGTGTTCAGTTCTGGGCCCCTCAGTACAGGAAAGACATTGAGGAGTTGGAGAAGGGAGTGGAGCTGGGGAAGGGTCTGGAGCACAAGTGTGATGAGGGGTGGCTGAGGGAGCTGGGGGGACTCAGCTTGGAGAAAAGGAGGCTCAGGGGGGACCTTCTCATTCTCTACAACTCCCTGACAGGAGGTTATAGCCAGGTGGGAGTTGGTCCCTCCTCAGAGGTAGTAAGCCACAGGACAAGAAGAAATGGCCTCAAGTTGTACCAAGGGAGGTTTGGATTGGACGTTAGGAATAATTCCTTCATGGAAAGGGCATTGGAACAAGCCACCCGCATGTGGCAGATAATGATATGGTTCAGTGGTGGTCCTGGAAGTGCTGGGTTAATGGCTGAACTCAATCCTAAAGGACTTTTTCCAAACTAAATGATTCTATGAACACATTTAGTCACAAGTGCATTTTCTTTGTTGTTTCTCCCGTTGCCATACATATTTTTCTGATTATAAGAATTTATATGGAGGGTTGATGAATACTGGTAAGCAGAGGGATGGATGTAAAGCTGAAACGTTCAAATGATGCAAATGTTTTTAATTTAATACAGTTACTTTTGTCTTCCATTAACTTGCATTCAGAAAAGTCCATTTGAAGACAAAGTTTCCCCAAAACTGGAGTGGAGCTCAGTTCAACGTGGAGGCTGATGCAATGTACAGCAAAAATAGTAACAAGCATCGCTGGTTCATTAACAAGTGGCAGATAAGAAACAGCTGGAAGTGCAAATATAAATATAAATTAAGTATACTGCAAAATAAGTTTGAACAGTTTGTTCAGCTGATAAAATGGAAAGACTGAAGAAACAAAAAATATGGTTAACCACAAATTATCAAGATGAATATTCAAGTCACTATTCTGACAAGGAAAAAAAGATAAAAAAGAAAAATAGGGAAATCTGCACTTCAAACTTGTCTTAAGGGAAAGAGATTTTTGGAACAAGAAGGAGAAGGATCAATGTCAGAGGGAATGGTTTTCCAAGAAAATCACCTAAATTAAGACGTTCCTGTATCAGGAAGTGCCTTCCACCCTGATGGGTTTGTGCCATCTGTGAACTCCAAATATCCCACAGAAATTAAAACTGGGATTAAAAAAGAAAAGGAAGCTACACCAAGAGTTTCTCTCAGAATCTTCTCTAACACTAGAAGCAATAGGTAGAAAATCCTAGATTTAAGTGTTAATTTTACATAAGATATAAAACCAGACAATGGGTAAAAGGATGAGAAGGGGGAACTCAATTACAAAGAGAAGGGGACAGGTAGAAAGAAAGAGAAACATAGCTGTAACAAGATTTGTTATGGGAATAATTTCAAGAAATATGAACTAATAAAAATAAAGGAAAAGAGTTATAGCACAAGTGATTTTGAAGGTCAGTTGGGTTGTGTTCACTGCTTCAAAGCACACTGTTTCTGCAGTTGTCTTCAGAAAGTCACTGCACCTAGACTAGAGATCTGAGTTTGAGGCACCACCTCCCAGTAATTTCACACATTTGGTAAATGTCAAAGGATCTATGTAATATGCATATTTTAACAAATGTCATTGCACTTAAAAAAAATTCACTTTGCACTCTATGACATTGAAATTTAATGAGTAGCAGCAAAGGAGACCTCAGTCAGCCTTGTCTAGAAAGAGAATCTGAAGAGAACACAAGCAAAGTACAAATGCACCAAGGCACAGTTGCACCCCTAGAAGTGACAGGGCCAAAGAAATTGCAGATGAAAATTATTTAAGAATATAAAGTTGAAGCATGAAAGAGAGAAATGATTTGTCAGATAACACTGACCACAGTGCCTTTAGGAAGGAAGCTCCTGGTTGCCATGGCTGACAGCTGGAAGAAGCAACTGTAAAAGCAGTTTGAGTGCAGAGGCTGCTCTCACCACTGTATATTGATCATTAGGTATGTTAAAAGAACCATCTATAACACAGCTGTCTCCTTTGAGAACGCACACAGGATCACTCTCGAGGAAAAAAGGCAACGCAGAAAGAACCGTAAATTGCAGAACACACCATCTAAGGAGTCTTTCTGCTGTGCCTTTTGCAATCGGATGTGTCTGTCACGTTTTGGCCTCATAAGCCACCAGCGTGCCTGTAGCAAATGTGGATAGAGCCTTCCCAAATCTTCGTTCGCGAAGCCCAGCCATGATGTTAAAAGAGACAATATTCCATCTATGTCAATACTTCTCTATAGCACCTCTAAACCTTTTGACCTCAAGTGTTTATGCAGCATCCACATAACTTTTTGCATGCTTTCCCCCCAATATGTCTGATCTACTTATAAACTGTTCAGGTCAGGGCCATGTATTACCATGAGTTCATTAACCAACCAATAGAAATGAGCCCTATTCTGAGTTCCTCCCTTGGTCCTGCTAGTCTGTAAAGAAAAATGGCCCTCAAAGATGACTAATTCACCACTGGGTAAGAGTTCAACAGTGAATATCTAGTTACTAAATGGACAAAAATAAAATAACAGCATAAAAATGTAACCACTTCCTTTGATCATAAAAAGATTATGGAGAGTCTGCAAGAAAGTTCTATAGGAATACAAGGCCAAGACTTTTAATTCTTGACCTGCTATTCTGATGGTCATGAATATACTTGTGCCTATAAAGCAAGAAATATTCGACTACTTGTATAAAAATGTACATTTAAGACTTTCCAAATAGAATTAATTAAAACCACTAACAAGCATTGCTTTAGTCTTCAAAACCTTACTTCAGCAATTTATTATCTGAATGTTACGTTATCTCTAATGACAACAAAAACCTTTTTACTTGCATCAAATTCCAGGTGAAACTTATTACAGTACTAACCATTTCATAAAAATTTACAGTGTACCAAACTAACATATTCGATACTTCAAATGGATCAAGTTCATGGCTGTGAGTTCTTTAAAATTGTTTTCAATTTACAGAGGAATCCCACAGTGGCACGTACAAGCCATGTGTATATTCATGATGCATTTGACAAATACAGCATAGTTCAGGACTGCTAAGGAAAATACTGTGCAATCACTTGACCAATTTGATACTTTGGAATATTAGCAATGTTAAAATTAGGAGACTATTAATAGCAGTGTACTGGTCTTACATTTTTCTGCCTCATAAATGCTTTGATATAGAAGTTTTTTCACCAAAGTTACAGTATGGAGCTATACAAGCAGAAGATATATGCCCACTTACATACTTATGCATACATTTATGAGTGGTTTTAACATTAATTTTGTACAGATAGATACCTTCAGTGCTTTGCTGAGACAAAAAAATTTCTTCAACAGTAGCTGAAATATTTATTTACTAGTTCTTTCTAACACTTATATAGTTTTTAAAGTATTTCAGGTGTAAATTTAATGGTAACAGCAGTGTAACACAACCATTGTTGCACCAGAACTGAATTTAAATATACCTGCTTCTACAGGAATTGGTTTCTCCAGGAGAAAAACTGTCTGTTTCCAGTGTGTTTTGGTACACTGGGGACCAGTGGAAAACGAGACCTGCAATGGAAGAGTTCAAGAGTTTGATTAAGAACAACCTTTTTGATATCACACCACATCAATCATTCACCAAACACACACAAATATGAAGTCTCTGCTACAGCAAAACAGATTCTCTGCCAAACACCTTGAGGCAGAAAAAAAAAATACACCATCCTCATCTCTCAGAGACATTTTCAAAATGCATAACCCCAAATACCTTGTTGTGACAGTTCTTCTCAAAAAATATATCAAAGTAACCAGCAACTGCCTATAAAAAAAAAAAAAAAGGAAAATGTAAATACGGTAAAGGAATAATAATGACACTCAAGAAAAAAAAAAATCTATGATTATATATATATCTATGGAAATTTCTACTCCTTTCCAAGCATTTACCAAGAGGAACAAGCTTATATTTAGGATTTCTAGCATGCTTGAAAGCACAAGGCAAAAAAAATAAGCTGCCTTCACACCTTTGCTCTACTTGAGAATATTCAGCCCACTGTAACTGCATTTTACTACATATCAAATTTTAGCGTAAGCTTCCAAAATAACTCACACATCTAACTGCAACTAGAATGGTACATCAGAAAACAGCCTTTCCAATGTGCAAACCCACAAACATAAAACTCAGTCCTTGCCCTGTAGGGCTCCCAGGACCCTCAGTAAACACACACACACATTATGAGGGAATTGCATGACAAATTCACTCCTTGTGTAGCTGAACAGTATTTTCCACAGAAGCTCCCTGTGAACAGAGGCAGAGCACAACCAGGCAGGGAATATTTTTCTTCCTCTACTACACACATAGATAAGGAAAAAGATTCATAAATGCTTCCCGCTGGCCTTTCCAACAGCTAATAGTTTCTAATTGTAACTCTCCATAGGATTCCTCCTCTGTCCCTCCTGCCATCCCACTCCTAACCTCAAGAAGAGCCTTTCTCTTCAGTGCCTAATTCAGCAGTGGGATTTCCAGTTTGAAGAGGAAAAGAAATCACAGAATGGTCTGGGTTGGAAGGGACCTTAAAAATCACCCAGTTCCAATCCCCTGCCATGGGTAGGGACACCTTCCACTAGGCGAGGTTGCTCCAAGTCCCACCTAACATGGCTTTGAACACTCCCAGGGATGGAGCAGCCACAGCTTCTCTGCACCAGTGCCTCACCACCCTCAGAGGGAAGAATTTCTTCCAATATCCAAGAGATACAAAATATTCACATACAAAGCAGTGTACCCACAATTTTAGTTACACAGTCTTTTAATGCTGGACTGCTTTTTTGACAAAAAAAGCCTTGTGGGAGTCCCAGAAATCCAAAGTATTCAAATAAACAACTGGAAGATGCTAATAAAAGAGCATCCACTCCAGTTTCACCCCTGAAATCCTGTCCATGCTCACCTTTATTTGCTTTCTGCTGTCAAATGAGAAAGGTTAAAGCACCTCAGACCCTGGGCCCAAGGCAGCTGTGCTTTTCTACTACATGACAGCCTGGAGAAATGACCCAGAATAGAGCTTTTGAGTAACTGCAATCACAGTTGTGTTTAAGTTACTCAACTGGGGACTCCCTGCATCCCTGTCATGGAAGGGAGGGAGGGATTCTCCCCAGGTCAGCTGTAGTGCACTCCAACAAAATATGTACCAATTCAATGATGGAAAGCCTGTGGCATGAAAACCCACTGAAAACCACCTATTATAACCTCCCTCTCACCGCACCAGTATTTCTCTCCTACTCCAAGATTAGGAAACTGGTTGTTCTGAATAGCTAAAAGGATGAGTCCTGTAGCATGCTCTTCATATAGATTCACACACAGATTGTGAAGGAAAAAGAAAGTCAAATATGCTTACAAAATTAAGGTATAGGGCTTTATCATTATGAAATATATAATCTGAATAACAAAATATATAATCTGAATAACAGCTAGGCCATTCTGGTTTTTTCCTCTCTAGTCTAAACCCAGAACAGATTTCACCAACACAGTGGAGAATACAATGTGTTAAAGCAGTAAAACAATGCTAAAGCACCTATGTTAGCTTTGAGACCAAGAGCACTCCAGAGAAGCCTGGTAAGTTCCAAATTCTAACCTGGCCAAAGAGTCAAAAAAAAATAACTATGGATACACCAACAGACCTTCATGACAAATGAGCATCAGACAGTGTAAACAGTGACTCTTCCAGTCCTTCAGTAAAGTCCTATCACTCAATGCTGAGAATCTCATTCCCAAGTGAATTACAGCCTTGCCTCTAATATGCCTTTTTGAGTAAAGATTGAGAAGTTTTTGACAAAGTTTTATTGACCCATCAGACTACTTTTATTGATGCACAATGTTTTCTGGACATTAGTCAGAGATCTACTAAGCCATAAAAGTATTTTTCCATCATCAGGTCAATAATGCTGGTATACTTACAAATAAGACCTAAGATAAGATCACTAAGATAAGATAAGGAAAACAAGGTTGTGACAACAAAAATACATTGAGGAGAAAAAATCTGGTTTCCAGAGAAAACAAGACAATCAAGCCACATCTTGGATCAAAAAGCTAAAAGCTCCAAGCAGACAGACCACAGTCAGGCATCTATACACTTGGTAACAAGAGGTAACAGAAACACCCTATATGCTACCCTGAGAAAACTTCCCCACACTACTATTTTTTGGGGACAAGCTCGGGTTGCAAAGAAACTCAGTTACAAGCAAAACCGTTCCCTGCTGCCTCCGGTGTTCAGGGAAACAGGCTTTGTATCTTCTGTAAATGACTAGGACAAATAACCACTTCATAGTAAGAAGTTTCTCTATCTGAAATAACCCAAAACACTGGCTTTGAGTATCTAATCAAGAGGTAGTAACAGTAATTATTACATCATAAAGACCACCTTAATCAGAGGTCCAGGGATTACAGAGAGCAAGAGTTCTACACTGATACATTCATTTCTTTTTGTTATGTTCTAAAATGGATAATGTCCTTCAGTATAGAATAGTGAAATAATTGTTGAGCCAAAAGAAAAAAAACATAGAAAAATATTATTACTCAAGTTCCTAAGGATAAGCTTCTGTGAACAGCTTCAGGCATTTCCCAAAATTC
This sequence comes from Lepidothrix coronata, assembly GCF_001604755.1. Classification (NCBI taxonomy): domain Eukaryota; kingdom Metazoa; phylum Chordata; class Aves; order Passeriformes; family Pipridae; genus Lepidothrix; species Lepidothrix coronata. Next base: position 1,627,555 of record NW_016690310.1, on the reverse strand, counting down.
TGTCAGTTAAAACTGGGCAGTGGAGGCATCCCAAAATCAAAACATGTGCTCCAGTGAGTTGTGTCAACAGGCAACCTACACAGTCCTACATAGCAAAACAGAAATTATATATATTTTAAGTTAAATACATAGAGGAGAGAGTTTGAATGATGTTTTGAAAACTAAATGTAAGAACACATATTGCAATTGAGAAGTCTAATGAGTATCTTTCATTAATACATTTTCAAAATGGTTTTGAGCCAACTAAAAGAACCAAACACTCGGTTTGATGATTTTCTTCGTGAAATTGGTTACACCTATGCAATTTGCTTTTAACAAATGTTTTTAGGCAACCTGCCATCACTTACCAACACTATGTTTAATCTCCACATAGCAATCTCTTCCCTAATTTTAAAGAAATCTAACATCAAACCCAGTAGTTACTGACCACTTGCAAAATTTGTCTAGTATTCCATGTAACAGCTATTCCAACTGCAGCTGAGAAAACAGAGAGTGAAAAAGCACAGAATAAATATATCCCACTTTGATGCACCTAGCCTATGGATGACCCTGTAATACAAGAAACTAAAAAAGTTTAAACCTGCAGTTCAACAGAAACACAGTTCTTTGCAGATACTGAGGGAGTAAGGGTAAGCTCAAGTCTACGCTAAAGCCTCCCAGTAACTCCAGCCTACATTAACTATCTTCTTTTCCTCTTTTTGATTTCACATGGAAGATTTCATGTGTTAGATTACATGTGCTTCCCTGCCAGTAACATTCCTTTGAAAGGTATTCAATTTATCCAAATTATAGATTATTTTCATGAAGTAAGTTCAGGTTTATTTCTGAACAGACACCCTACATTTTTAAATTCACCAGCTCTTTTGAAAAAAGGGATTGTTCTGTATGGTCCTCTATAGCTTATGTACATTCCTATGCTCATCCAAACACTAAGCAATGCTTAAATGTTTAACTATACTGTTGGTATTTTGAGATCTTTCTGCTTTTGAGCTGTTCTGTCACATTTGGCCTGCCCCAGGCCTAAGGGATCTCAAGCCAGCTATACAGGTACCCCCAGACTCATTACAAAGAGCACACCTGGCCTTCCTAAAACCTATCAGGTGATTCTGCAGAACAACAAAAGCAACTGGGGCAATTGGCTGCTCCTGGCTTGGATGAGTGTATTCTTCACTGAGTACAACAGCAGCTGGAGGGCAGAGCCCAAAAAGCAGTGGCAAATGAAGTTAAATCCAGCAGGACCAGGGCAGTGATCAACCCTCTGCTCTCAGCACTGGAAAGGCTGTACCTCAAATCCTGTGCACAGTTGTGGGCCCTTCACTGCAAGACAGACATTGAGGGGCAGGAGTGTGTCCGGAGAAGGGAATGGAGCTGGGGAAGGGTCTGGAGCACGAGTGTGATGAGGAGCAGCTGAGGGAGCTGGGGGGAGAAAAGGAGGCTCAGGGGGGACTTTCTCACTCACTACAACTCCCTGACAGGAGGGGGGAGCCAGGTGGGAGTCAGTCTTGAGGAAATAGCCTCAAGTTGCGCCAAGGACGGTTTAGATTGGATATTAGGAATAATTCCTTCACGGAAAGGGCTGTCAGGCATTGGAACAGACTGCCCAGGGAAGGAGTGGAGTCACCATTCCTGGAGGGATTTAAAAGTCATGCGAATGTGGCACTTGGGAACATGGTTTAGTGCTGGACTTGGCAGTGCTGGGGGAATGGCTGGACTCAAAGATCTTTTCCAACCTACACGATTCCACAATTTAATGCCTCTGGAAAAGTATTGAAGGATACAAAGGTGCAATGCTTTATTATTTGTCCTCTCAGTGTTTTACAAAAAGCTTTCTATAAAGCATTAGAATTTCTGCTTCTACATGAAGCAGCAGGAATCACAGAATACTCTGAGTTGGAAGGGACCCATGAGGATCATCGAGTCCAACTCTTATGTGAACGGCCCATATGGGGATGGAACCTGCAACCTTGGCACTATCAGCACCACACTCCAACCAGCTGAGCTCATGTTTGGTGCTCTCCTTGAAAGAGCTGTGCAAAACTAAAATGTCTGGCAGCACTAAGAAGTCTGTTTCAATATGCTCAAAAAACCCCTAAAACAAAACAATCACTATCACTTTTAAGGTGTATTAGTGTAAGCACTGCACCCCTCCAGAAATGATCTGGTACCCCACATTAATGTACTGGGAAAAGGGAAAAAAGGGTCTGAAGTAAAGTACATGCAGATGATGTTTTCCGCAATTTTATCTACAGTCAGTAGTCTTGTATATTTAATAAAAATAAAATCTTACAAATCTAAAAACCAACACAAATCAAAGTTGAAATACTTGATAATAATAAACTACTATAAAATTGTGGGTTTGGTTACTTACTATCTTCTTTTAAGGAGTTTATATCTTCCCTCACATCTTAGCTTCTTCTCTTTTTTCATTCATTATTTGTTGGTGGTTTTATGCCAAAATGCACAATACATATCTTTTATTTTCAAGTGCATTTCAGAGAAATAATTCTGTAAAAGTGAAGTTCAAAATATTTTCTTTTCATTTCACTTTTGAACGCTACCACAAACTGCAGTAGCCATAATAATCATGAACATCTATTAAATATGCAATACTACAAACTAAGATTCCCAATGTTTACAGCTTGAAGGAAGATTAAGTCCTCCCCTCTTGTTGTATAATTTATCATATGCAGCAAAATATGATGAAAACAAAAATCACTTAACTGGCACACTAGAAGCAATCACAGACACAAGTGTATTAAAATGAAATATAGGGCTGGCCAGATTTTCATTAAAGGTGACATCTTTTTTTACAAGAAGTCAAACTAAAGAAAAAGAACATGCAAATAACTCCCCCATAAATTCTAGATGATGTTTTACAACTACTGACTTCGTTTCTTTTTCTTCTTGGTTGTTTTTTTTTTTTTTTAAGCATAATGACAACAGTTATTTCTCCTACTGTAACTTCCCTCATCTTTTTGCTCCACCTTTGACAGCTCATTTACAACTTCACCAACAACTAATCAGTGAGAACTTAAACCTGCTCTGGAAAAATCCTTCAAGTGGCAGTCTCTTGAATACCATGAAAGAGGAAAACAAAAATAATGACTTCTAAACTAGTAATAAATAACTACAGCTCCAGCCTGACATATGCTCTAATCTCAAAGGATGTTAAATATTAGAAAACACTACCGAAATATTATTCTTCCTGTTCTCCAATAACTTGCCAGGAGAAAAGCTGAGCTATGAGGACAAAAACTCCAACTCCAAAAGAAAGTCAATATATTTACCCAGGCAACTAAGAATGTGTAATAAAGAACAAAGGAAACATTTAGAAATAGAAATACATTACCGAAACTGCAAAGCAACATCCCAGAAATGTCAACAAAAAGCTCACTCAACTAAGAATAAAAGATTCCTGAAATTAAAATAGCAGCCACTAACTTCTTCCTGATTTTGTCAAACACACATTTTGATGGAGAGCTCATGCAGCTTAAGGTCTTCATCCATCACTGAGGGTTCCTAAGGTGTTCATGCAAACAGGAAAATCCTGTAAATTAAGCACATCCTCCCGAGTAAGATTCACTTCTCTTCAACCTATTTCTTCCCCCACGGATAAATAATTTCAAGACTATTTTTCTCCCCATTTATTCACATAACATGCACCAAAAATATTAAAGTCACAAAAAGCCTTAACATAAGTAATAAATTAGTATTAGTACATATAATTTATAGTCTTCCACTTAGAGCCCTTAGCTGAAATGGGAAAAAGAGTCTAAATTTTAATTCAAATATATCTGACATGAAGGCTTTTTTCCTAAAGAAAATGGCTGGCTGTGCATGCAGCATTTTAACAGGACAAAATAAATGAGACTGCTTGTTTCCTTGTGAGAACTCAAAGGCAACCTTACCAATTCACTTAGGAGCAAGGAAATTAAAAATTATCATCATCACTATCACCTACAGTGAGTAATTTATCATTCTTGCTCTTCAGTAGTATCATGTTCCAACAGTGAGTGGCTACAACAAATACAATTAGACAGCTGGCCACAGAAGTGGGAGATAATGTGCTTTTGATGGAGTTTATCCAAGCATGGAGATGGAATGTTTGTCGTCCATGCAGCAGAGTTGCTGCGTTTTTATCACAGGGAAAAGAAATCCCTGGCTATTAAAACCCAATAATTTTGTGTTTTAAAGATTAAGAATCTGGAGCTCACTGCAGAGGAGGCTACAGACAATAAATGAGAAGGAGAAATCCTGCTTTGTAACATGGTGCAGTAGTATTTCCTTTACTCAGAAATCAGGCATTCAAGGTGTGTTTAACTGTGGTACTCAAATCCAGATTTCCAACTTCTAGCTTAAAAAATTCAGTTTCTCACCAAGTGTGAGAACCAAAGACTCCTACGTTAATACTTATTGTTGGCTCCGAAGTGGATGACTGGATGTTAAGAAATGAAATTATCTTAACATTTAAGAAGAATTTAGTCAGAATAATTTTCTCTAGTCAGCTTAACTTCCATTTCCTTCCTGAAGGTTTTAATACATCAGTCACGTCCTCTGGTTCATTATCCTTCTTTCACCCCCTTCCTCCCTCCCACTTTTTATACACATCCCCTGCTCTTTGACAACATCTCCTGGGAGCAATGAAGAGATACTGCCATTTTGCTCTTAGGGGATATTGTTATTCAGCTAGGAAAGATCAACCTCGATGGACTCACAGGGGAAATGCTCGCAAACAAAAGAGAAAGTTTGTCAATTGATTTCTATACTGAGGGTAATCACCATTATATTTTATCTCAAAAGCTCACACAGTGATCAACTTGGAATACAATTAATGGAGTATTTTTCTAGCAGCATCTACTGACTGATATTAGCCAGATGTCTCATTAAAATCAGCAGTGACAAACCTTAGCTCTTTACCAGCAAAATGCACTTTTGCAGCCTAATTAAATTTTTTTCTGGCCATTATGTTTGTAAGACTGAAATCAAGTCAGTTTGCAGAACAGTGCTTTGGAATGTTTTCATATAATGATTCCATGCAACCGTTCCATGCTTTGAAAATCTTCAATCTTTGAAAGCTAATACTGATAAATAAAATTAATGCTGGAAGAGACTGCTTGTGGCAAACCATGCCAGGAATAAAGGAAAAATTAACAGAAACAATATGTGCTCTGAAAAAAGCCATAACTAAACCCCCCCATAACTTTTGAAAGACTGAGCATCACACAGAAGGTCATATTTAAAATACTCTTTTTTTGCTCAATCATTTCATATTTTCAAGTTCATTAGGATTTTTTTTCCTTGAAGACTTGATAATTTCTTGAACATCTGGAAGAAAAAGCTATTTAGAGCCTTAAGTATTTTTAAGGATATGACTCGAGTGTATTGCAGGATCATCTGCAATACACTCAAGATGCACCTACAGCAAGACATGAGGCTGATCTCTTACAAGCACAACTTAATACTCTGATAGGTCCTTTTTTTGGTCATACAAAAGTATGAGAGTAATTTCAAATAATTTATAGGTGGGAGGACAGATAGATCAATGTGCCAGTGCTATGCTCTTGGGTTTTGTGAACTGCCTAGTTCTCCTATTTCACACAAGCTCATCACGCCATCTGGGCTTCATGTCCTCACAACCAGAAAACAGTCAGCCTATTGTCTACTGAGGAAGAACCAAGGACAGATTTTAGAGAAATTTAACATCTTTTTACATGTGCAGGTAATGATAGGACAAGGGAGTTTTAAACTACAAGAGGAGAGATTTAGATTAGGTACTAGGAAAAAATTCTTACTGCGAGGGTGGTGAGGCCCTGGCACGGGTTGCCCAGAGAAGCTGTGGATGCCCCATCCCTGGAAGTGTCCAAGGCCAGGTTGGATGGGGCTGTGAGCAACCTGATCCAGTGGGTGGTATCCCTGCCCATGGCAGGGGGGTTGGAACAAGATGACCTTTTGAGTCCCTTCCAACCTAAACCATTCTGTGATTTTGCCACAGAAATGTGAAGTGCAGCCTCTCCTGCCTGAGGGATCCTGGAGGTGTTCCAAGTCGTAGTCAGAGCAAATGTGACAATGAGCTGGTAAAAAAACTGCATTATGGTTCTGATTCCTGCCAGCTTTTACAACTTACTGTCCTGTTACCATAGCCCTGCACACAGGTTGACGGGAGGAAGCCACAGACACTTCTGTGGCTATTGCCTCCAGGGCTGTCAGCTCAAAGTTCAGCTCTGAAACCATTATGTTACATACTCCAACTAGAAGAGCCCATAACTCTTTTCTCTGAATACTTGCTAAATTACTTCCCATCAGTGCAAAGCTGCTGCAAAAACAAGTTCAGCAACAGCAACCCTGCATTCATTCTGTGCTGCTGACACATTTCAATATAAGAATGTCTACCTTATGCTGATCTGCAATAGGATCCCCAGAACAATTAACAGATCAATGTGCACCCAAATTTTCCACTTGTTTGGTTTTTAAAGACAGATTACTCCACAGAGTTCTGTTTCTCATGGTAACACTGGTCTGATATTAGTTTTGCTGTTGATGGCAACAATGAATAAGACAACCAAACCTGTTTCCACACTTCTATGGCTGAGAAAAAGCTGCTTTGAAATGAACTTTAGGTTGTGAGTTTAAAAAAACCAGATATATACAAGCATACAAGGATGGATTTCCAAATTGCCATTTTTGTGGAATATTTTATTGTAAATAAAACAAAAATATTTTAAAATGTTTGTATTTCAAAGAAAAAACAACAAACCTGCAGAAATCATAAGAGACAAGTACAAAACCATAGAATTGTGGGGAAATATAAGCAACTTTCTCTTTTTGTGCAGAAAATGAAAAGCCAGTAGAAAAACAAAACACTTAAGCAAACAAGAAAAACATTAAATATTATTTTTCAAAGGACAAATTGCAATCTTAAAGCATCTCCTCAAAAATTCTCAACATAAATAATGGACTTTTATTGTTCATTTACTGCAAGGTTAGGCAGCCTGATATGATGGATGAACTGTCAACTCTCAACTAAACTTCTACAATCCATCATAGAAAGACTGGAAATTTCACTCAAAGTGTCAATAAACCTAAATGATGAAGTGCAAAATACTTTACAGCATTCTGATCATTTTTTAGAACCTGCATTTGCTGCAAAATTTCAGAAACACTGCTCTTCCCCCACTTCCCTCCCCTTCTCCCTGGAAGTCATAAAATGCAGGTATACATCTTGATTTATAAGTCAATGATACCACAGAATCACAGAAGAGAAATGAAGTTACTGTAAGAGTGCGGTGCTGGGAAAAACAGTATTTATAAAATAAGCTATTTTACTTTACCCAAACATCAAAGATGGCCAAGATTTTGCAAAGATTTCTGTTGAATCAGTTATTTAAATGTGGCCATATTAAGAAAATTAAACCAGGGTTGCAGTGGAGCTTGATCTCAAGTCAAATCTGACCCTGCCTTGAGGCAACTAGAATTATCCTATGATTTGATGACAGCTAAAAACAGGAGGGGTTTTTTTGTGTATGCACAATAAAACACGCAGATTTCCATTTAATAAAACCCAAGATGCTACTGTGTCTTTACTTAATTTGGTGATAATTGACAAATAAATATGAAGTATTTGTACGCATCCGCTAATTCAAAATTATAACAATGATTTAAACTATACACAGGGGAAAATTTCACTCTATGACACCAACAAACTCTTATGCAGGCTCTTAGCAAAAACACTGGCAAATGCAGCAGCATGGACTAACACCTAGACTCATCCAAAACTAGGAATTACTTTGTTTGATGTAGGTATCCAAGATTTTCCTGTCAGCTTAAGTGGTTTACATCATACAGAAACATATTCTTTGTGTGTGTATCAGAGGAAGTCTGCATCTCTTCTTCTTATACACGTGCAAATCCAAATAAACCAGGTCAGGCAGACTTAATCACAGTATATTAAATATTAGCTACCAATCACCATTTTAGGGTGGTAACTGAGATGTGACTTAAAGCTAAGCATGAAACTCCAGCAAGAGTTTCACAATACACTAGACTGCAAAAAGTTTAGTTTTTACTACAGATCTCAGAGTCTAATGCAAACTCTTGCCAAATTTGATGAGGATATTTTAATAAATTACAGAAAGCATTTATAATCTGTACTGAATATAAAAGCAAATTACCGAGACAATAAAAATCTATAAAAATTAGGCCATCCTGCCTTTGCTTATAATGTAGTGTTTAAAAACTCAATGCGTTACTTAGCCAAGCTAACACCAGACTTTGTCATCTGTACCTCATCTTTATCCCAACTGTCCTGCCTAATGGCAGGACAAAAATCCTTCTAATTGATTCTTTTATCACTTATTCCACCAAAAGAAGCAAGTTGTGCACCATAACTAAGTCAAGTCATAAAGGTATCCTCACAGAGGCATCAATCTAAACGTTTCTAAATGTTCATGCTGGAATACCTAATTTATTTTAGCTTTAAACACATTCCTAACATCTTTATTTCAGAAGTCACTCACACCCTCCCAATGAAGTATGTCAAATAAAAATATTTAGGTATCTTCCCTGACTCATACTTCAAAAATGGAACAAAAAATACACAACACAAATTGCATGAGCCCTTGAAGAAAAAGAGGGACATGTTTCATTAATCAAAAAAAATCAGTGTTTCTCCATTTTCTCATAACTACCAGATACTGAATGATGAAGAAATGTCATAGAATGAATGTGTATTTATGGGAATTCATACTGAACAATGTAGGCACAACTTCAAAGAAGTGTTTGAAATATGCCCTAGTACAGAGTTTTCATTTAATTCTAAAGCTCAGATTGAAAACTTTCTTTCTTCTTTTCTTTCTTTTCACATTGACTAGTGTCTGATAGACAAAAACTCAATTGAGTGATATCACACTTAGGTTTGCTGAGATTCCTCACTCTATTTAATGCAGCATAATCTGTAAAACTAAGATAAATAGTTTGTGCTCACTGTAATTACAACTCCCCTCCAACCGAATTCCACAGCCTTTCTAGAATTAGTGTTCTGTTGAACTAAGTCACAATAATTTACATAAAATGCAAATACTAACTTGCATACAATAAATAAAACATATATAGTAAAAACCCTGGTTATCAGATTCAGATCCTAATGCTGTATTTGTTCCCCCCAGCTTTCACATCCAAAGTTCATGAACCTCCCTGCTGGAGAAGCTCTCTTTTGCCATATGAACTGCTGGGTGTTCAACACACTAGCTACAATCTACACCTTTCCCATTTCTACTTTGTTTTTCACATTTTTACTAAACTTAGAAAAGCTCTTCTGAGAGCAGTGACTGCATCATTCTTGAGCACAGGGGAAACATGTCTGAACAGAAAACCTGTACTTCAGAAAACGGGCCAGAGAACAAAACAGAATGATTCTAATGCTACAGCTCCTTACCTTTCCCTCTCCTCACCCACCTCTATTATCCTGTAACACAATTACTGGAGTTTTATATCCATCTCTCTTTACAGAAAGGGCTTATTTGACACCTCTATACTGCAGAAATGAAGGTTTCAAGGCAAGGACTGATGATAAATGAAGCATAATTAGTGCACTGTCTCTCAGTCCAGGGCAATACTGATCATATATGAAGAAACAAAAACTGTCTTACCGTGCACTTTGTGCTCATTGTAATGCTCAGGGTGAAATCTGAAGAGAATTCCAAGTCTGGAGAGGATGCAGTATTACAGTCGATATGCTGTCAAAAAGAATAATAAAATTCTGTCAGTAACAGTGATTAATGTCAATTAAGATCTCCCTTTGGATGAAGGTTGTTCAGTCGCTCCCGCAATAGGACAACTTTTATAGGGCAATACTAATTCAGCTCTCCAAAAATGGAAGAGACTTACAAACCATCTAATTCCATGTGACAAAATACCTCTAACTCCTTTTCCTCACGTGCCCAAATAACCAGACACTGACTAGCAGTGGTATGAAACTAGACACAGTAGCTCATTCTGTTCAGGGAAGTTGCTCCTTGGTGACAGCTACCCATTGTTGAGTGTAAGTAGCTTCCACAGGCACCTTTACCTGTTTTACCCCTTGTTCCTGCAGTCACATAGTGAACTACAGTATGACACTGATATGGGTTAAAGCTGGCCTTTTTCAATTTCCCAGACTGGTTTTGTATTGATCATAGAATAACTCAGGTTGAAAGGGACCTTAGGAGATCACTAAGTCCACCGCCCTGCTCAAAACAGGGTCAGCTACAGCAGGTTGCTCAGGACCATGTCCAGACAGCTTCTGAAAATCTCCAAGGACAGAGACTCAGCAACATCTCTGGGCATGCTGTACCACTGCTCAAATGTCCTCACAGTAAAAGTGTTTCCTAATCTTTAAAGGCAGCTGCCTGGAGATCAATCTGTGCCCACTGCTTCTTGTCCTGCCCCTGAGCACTGCTGCAATGAGTCTGAGTCTGGCTCCACCTCCTGTATTCACCACCACCACCAGGAATTTACACACATTGGTAAGATTTCTCCTGAGTCTTCTCCACACAAAACAATTCCAGCTCTTTCCACCTCTCCCCATATCAAAGATGCTCCAGCCTTTCACCACCTTTGCAGTCTTCAGACTCACTCCAGGACAGTCACCTCACTCTTGCATTGGGGAACTCAGGGTTGGACACAGCACTACAGAATTCACCTCCCTGGGGTACAGCCAGCTCCCTGGGGTGCAAGAGAAGATGCATCTCTCTTGAGCTGCTGGTCCTAAGTCTTCTTCCTAACGCAGTCCAGGAGGCTGCTGGTTGTTGCCTTTGCCACAAAGGTGTGTTTTGCTGGCTCATGGTCCACTTGATGTTAACCCAAATTCCTCTCTGCAAAGCTGCTTTCCAGCCAGTAGGCCCCCACCCTCTGCTGGGGCTATTCTTCCTTCCCCTCTGCAGGATTTTGCACTGCAGAAATTGCAACTTTCATTTCGATAGTCTAATTTTTTACTTTTCTATCTATCTGAAATCAGAGCTTTCATAGAAGAATAAGATTCAGTTTTCAGCTGTTCATAACAATTCCACCAGATCTTTTCGCTGTTCTTTAGTTTACGTACTTAGTTAAAAATGCTTTATCCAAAAATATCATATACTGCTAAAGTTAAAAGCATATATGTAGGCAATCCAGGAGACTCCTGGAATGCATGGGGGATAACTTCCTGAGCCAAAAAACAGACAGCCCTATCAGAGGGAATGTGATACTGATGGTCACCAACATAGGCAAACTAACTGGGGACATCAAGACTGGAGGCAGCCTGGGCTGCAGTGATCATGCACTGGTGGAATACGCAGTCCCAAGGGATATGGGTCAGGTAAGGGGTAAAGTTAAGCCCCTGAACTTTAGGAAAGGGAGTGCTCAGAGCTGGCATGTATTTAAGGAAGTCTCCCACAGTGCACAAGAGCTGGTAATCCCCAAGAGCAAGAAACTGAGTTCACCCTCAGTAAGCTGAGCGGTGCAGGTGACACACCTGGAGGACAGGTGTGCCCAGAGGGGCCTGGACAAGCTACAAAATTGGGCCTCTCATGAGGTTTAACAAGACCAAGTGCAAAGTGCTGCACCTGAGGGTGGGGAGGCCCTGGCACAGGTTGCCCAGAGAAGCTGTGGCTGCCCCATCCCCAGAAGTGTCCAAGGCCAGGTTGGATGGGGCTGTGAGCAACCTGGTCTAGTGGAAGGTGTCCATGGCAGGGAGGTTGGAACTGGATGAGCTTTAATCCAAAGCTTTCTATGATTCTTCACATTGCCTCATCTTCCTTAGGGAATGTTTTGCTTCCAGAAAAGTTACCTTATGAACTATATAAAACAAGCAGCACCTGATCTGAACAAACACACCAAAGTATCTTCTGCAATAATCATAATGATAAATTGGAACATTTTTAAACTTACCCTACAAAATATAGTCCATTTGTTCTGCGGAATGGCTATTGATTCAAACAATTTACCTATAATGCCACTGTTGCTCAACTCATCAATTTTACTACTTTGCATTGAAACTCCAGCAAACGAGCACATGCATTGATTTTGAGTTATTTTAAAAACCATGATGGTTAATGAGAACAAATGAGCATAAAGCCATTAAGCACAACAGTTATGCTACAGGCTGCATGATGATAAAATTTGCTAAGCCCATACCTCTGAGCTGGACAGTGACTTCTCATGAACAGCATATGTATTACAAAGAGACATGTGTGCACTATTACTAGTAAAGCATTTTGCTTCTGAAACGACCATGGCTTATAAACTGCATTGGACATATTTAACTTCAGTTATTGTTATCAACACTCTTCAGGCTGATATGTTGTTTTAATTTATTTGCTTGCCTAACAAACCGATCACTCACTCATTGCACCACCAAACCTGTCAAATGGCAAACAGTTACTACTTAGATTCTCGACCTCGGTACCTTTGTTTCATGCACGTTCATTCACTAAGGCTGGAATTTACCTTCCCTACTATGACAGGACTATAAAGTGTATTTCAACAATTGAGTCTCAGCACTTCCTTTATTTGAATACCCAGTTCAGAAAACCTAATACCTTTAAATCTTCTCTGTAATAAAAACATAGACAAGAAAAGCTTAAGTAACTTGCACTTGGATATATTTACAACTAAGCTGCACCTCCCCTGTTTCAATACATTTAGACAGAAATTACCTCCTTGTTAAACAGGTAATTCCCACTGAGGGCAGTAATATTACTGCTTTGAGTGCTTTATAGTAGAAAAGTAACTATATGAACAATAATTAGAATACCATTGTGGCAAAACGTTCTTGGTCTAGAATAGCCCTTCTCTCAATTGATCTGAGCTGTTCAAACTATTACTAATCACAAAGTTCACCACAAGTTCAAACTAGTCAGTGCTCTGGAACATGTGGATGTTCTCTCATATGAATCACTACCAACTTTGCTGCTATTCCTCATCATAACACTGCCTTACAAGAGACAGGACAGAAAAGCAGGCATAAATAATTCAGGAAGTACTGTAGGAACTACTGCTCTTTCAGCCCTGGTTATTTAGCTGGATGAAGCTTTGGGTGATAGTGAGTGATGGTTCAAAGGACCTGTAACACCAGCTATCTTAACACAGAAATAGATAAGAAGCCCCTTTGCTCAGTACACTGGGTGAAGAGGGAAGCAAAGTAAAAGAAGAGACTATATTACAGTTTACATTCCAGTTCCACAACTTGTAACCTACTAAAATGCAAGTTAATTTGGGGTTGGATAGAAGAAAACATTGGACAGAACAACTTAAATATGGGAAGACTACTAAAAGCTCAAAGTTGGTAAAAAAAAAAAAGCAACTGATACAAATCTTCCAGTCTTAACAGCAAGAACCTTATTGCATTTGTATCATTTTGAAGATGCTGAAGTTTGTGTGTGCCACCTGCATTTTTTCCCCCTCCCCCATAAACCAAGGAAACTTCTAATCTGACTACTATTCATTAAGTAGTATGGTACCTTAATGACACTGGCTGAAGATATCAGTGTGTTTGGATCCAGCACCTCAACAACAGCTTCTGGAATTACAGCTTTCTTCATACAAGACATGTTGAAGCCATATACATCTTCCCAGAAAAGTAGCTTGTCCATATGTTTATTCATATCCCCAACAGCTACCAGACTAATGGTGCAAATGTCAGGATAAACTGTAAAAGAAAGAGAGTAGTGAAATTTTATTTTAGACACACATAAAGAGGACTTTTTTTTTCTTTTCTAAGTGATTAACATCTTAAAAGAACAAACAGAATAAATTTTTTTAGCTCTTGGACAAGACACTTTTTCTGCTACTTTACTTTGTAGAGTTCCATTAGTCCTCAGAGAAGACTAGACACAAAAATTTAATAATATTTCCTATTCATGACAAAACACCTTTGTAGTTGAAATCCTACTGCAAGGAAATGATCAGAAACTTGATGTCTGAAGAAAATAATTTGGAATATCCTATTCTGGCTTCTATACAAAGACTGATCTAAAATATATTTAATAAGTGTAGGCAGACACTCAAAAGGAAAATTCAGGTGAGGGCTTTGCAATAACAAGAAACCTCTTTGAAAAGACCTTACTTCCAGAAAAGAGTAAATATTCTTACTCAAGAGTTTTATTCCTTTTTGTTATCAGCTCTAGCTGACACTTGCCTTACAGCCTAAAAAATTATTTCTGGGTACTGGAAAAGAATAACCACTTTTCTGTCTGCACCTGAAGTGTAGGAAGTGAACCAACAGACAGCAGAGAACCTCATCAACTCCCTCCCCCCCACTTTTAGGATAACAACTATCATTCTTACACTATCATTCTTTACATTTGTGCCTTCCTTTCTCCCAAGAATATCTTCAGAAGAGGTAACTATTTACAGCTTTTCCAAAAGTAGTGGAAGACTGACATTTGCCTTTTCAACAGCTGCCAACAAAGTCAGTCAACCTCTTGGCAATCTCAAATGATTGGAAAACCCACAAAGAAGAGTTGCTATGAACATGGCTGTCTATAGCACTATCAAATAGTAAAAGAAACTCAATTTATATTTAGCAAGGCTTCTTTTCACAAAGACATTCCCATGGTTTTTTTCTTAAGAGTATTAAAGCCTCTAAAGCCACATACATTGAATTCTGGATCTGGCTTCAGAACAAAACGCCTGCTAATAAACACCTTATTTTATTTTATTTTATTTTTTATTAATACATGAATGTGGCAGTGTTAATAAAACTGAAGCTAAGTTTCTCTTTTCCTCCCCAAAATCTGGTGAACTGTAAAATTAATTTTGTCTTGTGCTCTGTTTAAAATTATAGCTTAGCAAAATGGATATGGAGACATCATTGGTATGGCATGGTAAGTCAGAAAAGCAGTACCTCCTGCCCTGTACAATGCTGAAGACAGAAACAACAAACTGAAATAAGACCTTTCATATAGCCAGAGTAGTTGTAGCCTAAACAAAATAAATCTTATAAATATTGATGATAGAGAATAGTTTTTTTTAAAGAAGCTTTTTTTTTGTTATATAAAGACTTGAAAGTAAACACACTGTCATCTTTCTCACTTTCTGACTGTTTAAAACAGAATGAATAAATATCAGCAAGTTTCAATTGGAATCCTATCGGTAGGCTATTATCACCCCTACTTTGCAACTGAGGAACCCTGAGGAGGTTTCTCCAGGAACAGCCTACAATTAACTCAGCAGTAAAAAGGCAGTTTGATGAGAATTCAAACAGGAAGACATTCCAACTGCCTTGTCTGAAACAAATCCCTTGGTTCCAGCACACCTGACAGCTGTCACACAAGCACAAAACATCAACATCTGGTGGTAGGAGTATTTGCAGGGAGATTCTGGAGCCATCAGTAAGGGATGTCTAATTCTCAAAGCTTTCATGCTGCTGTTACCTGGTGTAACAACTGCATCACACTTGGCTTTACCTCACAGCATTTCAAACCTTCAAGAACCACCACCGATGCTCCAAAAATTAAAAGACAGTGTGACACGGACAACAAAAGCAAATGAGAACAGCCTTTGAGGGACTATTTTTCAGGGAAACAGACTTAGTAGGATGCAGTTGGTATGGTGAGAAGAGAGATGAAAAGACTGGCAGTCTGTAAATAGGCAGTCCCTATTTACAGAAGACACTTACGTGCTAGAAACAGTGCAACAAAAATGAAAACCACAGTAACAAGTGATCAAATACTTTATGATCTTCCTTTCTCAGACTAGCTCTAATTTCTGGGACATTCTGTAAACAGAAAAGAAGTTTATCAACCTCTATCAAGCATGAAATATTTGAACTGGATCATAATCAGTTTATATTAAATCTCTTTGTTCATACAGTAAATCCTTAAATCAGCAGTGGAGCTCATGATCGATTGTACAAAGTGCACAAGAACAAGGACAAATGTAAACACTAAATGCTCCAATCTAATCTGCATTTTTACTTTAGTCTATTAATAGCAACAAAAGTAGACAATGTCTGTTCAGACTTCACAAAAAGAAACCTGTGTTCCACCAACAGGGCTCAGGTAAAGACTGCAGTGATACATTAACTTCTGAATTTACAACCCCACTCACATCCAGAAGCATATGCTATACTGAGGTTTGACTGGAAATGTAAGCAATGTTATCTAAAATCAGCCTAAATCATCAAAATATTGTAGAGTTTTGTAAATGTTTAAAAGCATCTGCACAAACTGCATTTGCCATTTCACCACTATCCTCAATTCCCTTGGAAATCCTCTGCTCCTTCTGCAGCCCCGTAACACTTCCCTGTGCAATCCTGACAGACTTGCCTTTTTTTTTCCTCATTCAGCCTTTAATTTAATAATTATTCCTCCTTGCAGGTGAAATGAGCAAAATGCTGATTGGACAGAAGCACGCACTCCTCAGAGCTCTCCCAGATTCATCGCTTTGACCATCTGTGTCCTTCTCGACTCGGTGCCCACAACTCATCCGTCACCAGGAACAGCTCACGTGGCGAGCAGGATATGACGGGAAATCCTTTATCCCTCAGCAATGCCTCACAAACTTCAGGACGCTGAAGGGTAAGGCAGCAATCCTCCAGATACACAGAAATAACTCTGTGTGAATACCACCATCGTTTTGATGTGAACAAGCAAACGATATTATGTTTTGAATGACATCTTCCTTGCCCATGTCACCCCTTACCAATGTGAGCTGAAATCAAGCATGTGAAAACCCCTATACTCTAGCAACAGCTCTAAAGAACAAACAGATGGGTCCCGGGCAGCAAAAATTTTATGTTCCCAAATAAAGCTATTAAATACTGTACACATTACCCTAGACAGTTTGGCATAATCCACTTCAGCATGCCAGTAGGTTAAATTGAAGTAATGACGATATGACTGACTGAACACAAATCTAGAAATTTGGACTCTACTCCCAGCTCAATCACTGAGAGATCTGGCCAAGTCACAGCTGCTTCAGTTGCTTTTTTCAGCTTTCAAACCTCTGTAATAACGATCTTGGGCTAATAGTACCAAGTGGCTTAAAACAAAATTAAGCAGATTTAGAAGTTCTTCTGGTGAGACTTCATCTCAGAGTGAGTTCTTAGTTTTGGTTCATCTGAATTTGCAAGTGCCAAAGTTCTGCTGCTGTTCATCTCCACTGCAGGAGAGTCTGTGTTGCTAAGCTGATGGCTGAGCAGCTTTCTCACAAATCCTGGACACAGCCATTGACCTGCTAGACCTGCTGGCAGCAGAGCAATAATTGCAAGCACCTTAATGAAACAGTGTTAACGAAAATTAAAATCTGGCCTTACCAATCAGTGCCTGTACAACACTGTGTGCTTTGTGAAGAGTCAAAGAAGGGCCCAAGACCATTCTCAGACCACAAAGGATATGTGTATTGCAAAACCAGCACATCCTGTCTGCTCAAAGGAATCTTTGGGAGTCACAAACCAATAGCAAACTTACCATCAATACAGTTCAAACACAGATCAAAAAATTTTGGCTCTTTTCAGAAGGCTTTGGAAATAGTAGCTAAATACAAAATGATTCCTTATGATTTTAGGGAATGTCCTTGAATTTAATTGTGTCACAATGTAAAATTATCAGCATGTATCCATACAGACCACTCAGTGTGTTCCTGATCTGGCTGACTATTCTACATTACTGAAAACAAAAAAAGCTCTTACTCTGTCATGTTGTTCAAGTGGCTACTAAATATTCTAACACATCTCTTCTCTGTATATTCAGCTTTGTGACCAAATGTTGAACAACTGCACAAATTCCCTTTTTTCGGCTCCACTCTATAGTGTACAAAAGCTCACTGCAATCAAAGGGAAGCACTGCAGCAAGCCCTGTGACACAGTCATTAATCCAATCATTAAGTCAGTGTAGTGAAACTATGTGCATGGTTAGCACAAAGGGGGAAAAAAACCCCAGACTGATGACTACGATTGAAAAGGTCAATATGAAATACAATACTGACAAAGGAATTAGGCACAAGGAATAAAGCACGTGCAGAACTTGTGCAGAAAACTGCATCACACGAGGAATTAATATTTACTGACACTTAAAGAGTGCTTCAGATGACACTGTCTAAGCTACTTAAATGGGTAAAAGAACACTACTTCAAAATAAATCCTTTTGTCACAGCCTTACCCTCCAACTATAAAGAAAAAGAGCATATTACCACCAGGATAAACATGCTGAACTGAAACAGTCTAATTCCACTACTTATTTCATGTGGTCTCTTGTGTTTGAAACTGTGTCCTCCCCCACAACGTTCCTCTCCAGAGAAACACCCTATTGATTTTTTCTCTAATCCATAGTAGCTTACTCAAACAGTATCACATCCTACAGGATAGTATTTATTTTCCTCCGTTCACAGTTATGCAGAAACTGGGATTTCGGGAGTGGAAAACAAATGCCCACATGTGTGGGAAGAATTTGGGAGGAAAAATTTAGACTGTACTTAAGAATAAATAAGCCTGTCTATTCTTAAAAACACCATTAATTTGAGACCTTGATACCCCATCTAATGTTCTTCTATTACCCATACAGTAAATTAATGCCTTGAAGCTCATATTAATGAAAACATTTTTCATTGAGACTGGCAACTTTCTCATCCATGCATAGCTTACTCTAAGTCTCTGAGTTCATTTAGCTTCTCCCCAGAGCTGAATTTATTAAAAGAATTGAGCACCAACCTGAGCCTCCCTCTGCCAGGTACTTGTCCTTTGCATAGATGACAGAATCCAGCATTGACTCAAAGAGAAGGAAATAACCCTGTTTATAGAAGAAGGGAAAGAATTTAGAAATCATTATACTTCCTATGCAGCCTATTTAATGACTCTACAGATAGATTTTATCAACACATTTTAAGAACTTTATATGCCCGTTTGCCTCAAGAAGAGCCAGCACCTGGTGAGTTTCTCAACAGCAGCGTTGTCACTTCAAACTTCAGTTACATAAAGTATCATACCTGTAGTTTGGGATTAATTAGAGATGTAGCACACACTAAATTAATAAACTATAGACAATATATATCCAATTTACACCAATATTTACTGGAGAAGAGTCCTACAACATCAAAAGAAATCAAATTCAACTCCAACCAAGTGAAAAGCTGCATGTATTGACTTTTTAGTAATAACTGGGAGGTTAAAAAAAAAAAAAAATCCCTTTTAGTAACACTAAAACTTATTGTCAGACAAACACCAAATGCATCTTTGCTACTTCATATTTGCAACCTCGTGGTGCCCTGTATCACCCTGGGCAATGCTCACTAAGGCAGGTGGAAATAAATTGTGTACCAAAGACATTGGTTCTCTGGGTGTTTGACATCATTTAGCAGCATCTGGACTTACAAAAATTTCCAGGATAAAAATGGTTAGAACTAGATTTGCACAGGGTTTTTTTTTGTGTTGGGATTAATTTTCTGGCAGGTTAATCATACTGCTACTGGTGTTTAGAATAACTCATTGTAAGCTTGAGTGAGTCATTTTCTGAAACAGAAAAACGTTCCTTAAACATTTGAGACATTAAAAAACCCACATGGCAGTATTAAGTAAAATTAGCATTTTATAGGAAATATCCAGTTTCTCAACTACTTTTAAATAAACTGCAGATTTATGAGATATACAGCCCTTTGTTTCCCAACAGATTTACTGATTTTATACCCTTCCTGTCTTCCAAGTTTGACTATGATCCTTATTCTTAACTCAATACTGTAAACATATTTCACCTACATCCTTACAACATCAAATCAATTAAGACAAATACCAACACAGGTTTTGAATTTTCACTTAACATCTTAATTCTCATTTTGCTTAAAACACAGATTAGCCATATGGCTTGATCAGGAAAGAACAAAATGGACAACTGAAATCCAGATTTTAGACCTGCAGTCCTACAAGCCCAGTCAGCAGTAACCTAAAAAAGGAAAGCTAAGAAATTGCACCAGGGAATTTTGGATTGGATATTAGGGAAAATTTCTTCACTGAAAGGATTGTTAAGCACTGGAACAGGCTGCCCAGGGCAGTGGTGGAGTCACCATCCCTGGAGGTATTTAAAAGACGTGTAGATGTGGCACTTGGGGACATGGTTAGTGATGGGCTTGGCAGTGCCAGGTTAATGGCTGGAGACTCAATGATCTCAGAGATCCATTCCAACCTAAACAATTCTAAGATATTTTCCTCCATTTTTCCTACCCTCCCATATTTGTGTAGTAATTTTTTTGAATTTATTTTTTATTTTTGAAGTCATCATCACACACTACTGAAGACAGACGGCACTTCATGAAACTGCACTGCTAAGACTACCAAATTTACTTCAAGTTTGTGCCACCTTGGATGTTAATTTTGCCTAAGACTCTTAGAACAAAAAATGCTGCAAGTTTAGAATTGCACATAAACGTCACTACCTGCAGCTTTCAGGATCAAAAACAAAACTGGAAAACCCAGAAACTTGACATATTTGTATTCAACAAGAATATAGTGTGAAAATAATGGCCGTGTCCTCTTCTCAAACCGTTTCTTGTGGTAACGGCAGAGCTCCACTGGAAGCTTTTCTTCCAAATGTTGCCTGTTCTTCCACTGTACTGCCCAACTTCTGTAAGTCCTTAGAATAAGTCTCAGAACAAAGACTATTGCATTGTGAGTAAGAGGATTGTTAGTAAGCTTTGCTGAACAGCCGAAAAGGCCAGGAGCTCACCCTGCACCAGGCAGAGATTATTTGATACCTACAGCAAGCCAAAAGCACAGAATTGGAACCACAGTTTTTATAGTATTATTCTTACAGTTTTAAAAATAGAATATGTTTAGCTAGGAAGAATTATTTTTAGATGCCTTCAACTGAAAATGATTTGTTTTCACCATATTTTAAGTGTAACCTCTAGGACATACATTAAGACTAGTTAACAGCAAGAGTCAGTAACAGCAAGAGTCAGTCACACTTTTATGGATCAGCTCTTCACTTCCTCCTTTCTGCCCATCACCTATGTGTGCCAATCAAGTGCAAGAAGCAGAGCTGGAAGACACCCTTCCTCTTGAGAAACACAGAGAAATTCTCACCATCCTTTCCCTGACCTTTCCACTGTTGGTTCTCCCCCAGCTCCCAGTTCTATCGTCCCCTGAACTCATTACAGCCTTCCTGCAAGTTACATAAACCATCAACGGTACTGAATCAAGTCATTTATTACTTATCCCAAAGCACTGTGCTCAGTGTGCTGTGCTCCTCCGTGGTGTAATCTGGAATGTAATTTCACAGGCTGCTGCCCCACCTGTAGGGGTGCTCCTGGAAAACGAATTATACCTGACATCCTTTCCCCATGATGCTGTGGGGGCACTGCTGCTGCCACCCCAATAATGCTCAGGGGTTTGCTTTTTCTTAAGCATGTATTAATATTCTCAAAATTAATTACTCCAAAGAGATCTCCAGGATACAAATCTGTGAGCTGCAAATTATTAGTACGATTTTGATAGTGGCTAAACTAAGGCACATAAAGGGTGACACTTTCTCTGTTAAGACAAGCTGAATACACAGAACATCTTAAATGTTATACTGTCATAATGTGCATCTTCTACTAAAAAGCTGGCCATTTCCTTCTCAAAGTGAACATAAAGTTCCTTATTTTTTATAATTTGCAAAGCTGAAAGGAAATGTTCTCCAGATAACAACAAACCCCCATATAAACAGATCTGGACAGGAACAGAAACACACAGCACTCTGGAGTAACCCCTGCCCTACCTCTTGTCTGCCCAAGACACTCATCAAAAATGCTTGAGCCCACTAGCATATCTGAATCCAGAAGAATGTATTGCTACATTTCTTTTATATATCCTTTGTATCTGTATTGTGTGTTCATAACAGAATTATAAAAGGCTAACAAAGCTTTGATGCCTTAATATCCTGCATTGTTAAATTTTTATCTATGATTCAACTACACCACAGCATTCTTGCATTTATTTTCAATTTAATTCAAAGCTCCATAAAAATATTTTGCCAATGGATCAAAACATAAGTATGGCAAGTTTTTGTAACTTCAGTGCTTCAGTATTCATCATGATAAGCTTTGTGGAGAAAAAGAAATTAAGCTCTTTAAAAGTATCAAATAGTGCCATTACCATGTTTACAATAGCAAGAATTAGCAGAATTTTTGGTACAGCAGAACAAAACATGTAAAGATAGAATTGCGAAGAAATATTTAGCTACTTGAAATAAGGGTTGTGTTTCCCCTCTGCCTTCTATCAAAGATGCATTTATTATTTTCTGTAACATTACTGAACCTGGTCTGGTTCTCCAGATTCACTAAGGTTTAATACTAAATATTTAATGAGACGAAAGGTCAAAACACTGGCCCAGAGAGTGGATTTTATATTTTTTAATCCCTAGTGGTAGAAAAAAGTGCATTATTTTCTTAAGCTGAAGTTTCTAACTACAAGATTCCCACTGGCCTACAGAGTAAAACACGTTACAACATGCAACACAGATTGGACAAGAAATTATGATTTCAGACAGAAAATGTAATCTGGCATTAACAGATACACAAAACTGATGTGGCCCACTCAACGATGTGAAAAATTACTTTTTACTTGACAAAATCTCCCCAAAAGCTGTGGTGCATTTAAATGACAAGCAGCAGCTACACAAACTCTTCTGCGTGCTCTGCTGCAGCACCATTTCCCACATGCTAAGTCAGCCTTCATGCTGATCTCTCATGTATGATTTAATTTAAAAAAAATCAAATTCATTACTGACAGAGCAAGCTCACAAATTTCAGAACCACAGCTTGACTTTGCCATTATGCACACCCTGTTGTGCCCTTAAACAAATAGGAGTGAGAACACCAAATGGGAAGACATGAAGAATAGAAAAGTGATATCCATTACTGGTGTTGGCAAAAAAAAAGAAAAAAAAAAATCAAGCAAGGAAATTAAATTCCTTTACAAAAACCATTTTGCTATAAAGAAAATAAAGCATTCAGCTACTTAGTATGCTCTTCACACCAGAGTATTAAGAACACAAAAAAAGAAAAGCTCAATTCTCACGTATAGTTATAAATTATAACTGTTACATAAATAGAGCACTTGTATTAATGCACCTCCAAATATTAAAACAATAGAAAATATTAAGATTACAGAATGACTAGTAAGTGTTAAAAAAGTGCCATCACTGTGTATCTCATAGAAATAGGGGAAAGGAGGAAGGAGAGAAAAGATGGTTTCCAGCCCTTCAGACATGTTCACTTCCTAGTCCTTTTCCCTAGATCCTGATATCCTCAACCCATCATATAATTTCAAAATTATCTGAAAAAAAATACAAAAAGAAGAAAAGAAAAACAAGGGAAAAATATTAGCTATCTGACCAGAGATACGATTAAAAGACAAGAGTACTGGATTGTATCCTCAGTTTATTTTAATCTGACAGTCCACCTCTTTCTGAGTTTTAACTTGTACAAAACTGCTGCATATTCAGTACCATAAAGCAGTGCATAAAAAAACCAATTTATGAGAACACGCTGTACACTAACATCGTATTTGAGACAACCATCTCAGGCAATTGTCTCTCACAATAAAACCTCTTTACAAACAAGAAATGCAGATATTTTTCAGGTGAATAACTCTTGCAACCTTTAGTTCTGTAGTATTAGCTAGAGAAAGGAAGCAAAAGCATACTGACAGCAAAAAAAAAAAAAATCTGCACACAGATGCAGCTGTGTAGGAACATTCTAGAAAAGCATTACATACATTTTGTTTCTTTCTACATTCGTCCTTTCAATAAGCAGCCTGTGAAGTTCACGATTTCCCTACCAAAATACATGAGCAATAACACAGTCACCTTTTTTGTATCTTTATAGCAAATATTTTCCTGCCCAGGTAATTCATGTAAGTTTACAGTTTGAACAAGTAAGAGATTTTTTTGTAGGTGACCTATGGTATAAGCAGACAAGCAACACAATGTTAAAGACCTGTAGTCACTAACAATAAAATTCGTAGTTTCACAAATTAAGGCTTTTAAAGGTTTCACACTGAGCCAGGCAGGATGGTGCATCGGAAGCTTGAAGTCCTGATGCAGAGTATCGAAGAATTTTGGTCAGGGAAACTTCTACAAAAACAAGGCCAGCAGGGAGATCTTCCATAAAATTCACCCATTCTTACATTCAAATAACCTTTCTCTATGAGTTGAAGGCCTTTCTCCTCACAGACTCAGTTTGGTTGCAGAACATGCTGTGACTCGGCCACTCTTTCTTAAGGCAACGTGGCTTAAAGTGGGTGAAGTGGTCCTCCAGTCCACCTGCTCTCCCACTGTGCTCCTGGTCCACAGCACACAAGAATCCCTTGCACACTGCACCAAGGTTTTGCTGAAAACAATATACAGCTGTCTTTGGAATGGAAAAGTCTAAATGGATGATCTAAAGGTCTTTAGAAGTCTGACAGGCCCTCAATGTTCAGCAATTTGCCTTTTTGGACACCAAGAGAACAGCTCACAGCTCATCACACCTCCCACCGTGCTTTTCTGTGCTTTACACACCGGTTTTAGTTGAACACAATCACAGAGATGTCCTGCTCATGGTCTGATTTTAACATTGTCAAACACATGTACTTCGGATGTCACAAACTGCATTTAGTACATTAAAACCAGGATCACTTCTAATTTCTTTCACAGCCTTAAATAAAACCACTAAAGAGACAGTTGCTCATCACTCAGCCTCTAAACTTGGCACATGACAAAACCATATCCAGGTGAATTTAAAATGGGAAAATATTTCTTGGAAGATGGCAAGTATACGTTTGAAACATAAATTTCTACATATACACACATGCACTCACACCTCCCTGTCCATTGTATAATATTTAAGATACTTCTCTCACTTTTCCATAGTTTAAGGGAACAAATTTAAAAATGAAAGAGAAGAATAGCAAGCATTTGTGAGTCATAGGTCACTTCTGCAATTAAGAGAATAATCATCAGAAACTATTACACTGGAGATGCTCATAATGCAATGCTGCATCTTTTACAAGACACTGTTCTATGTGACATCTTTTTCAGAAAGCCTAATCTAAAAACCAACCCAGGAGAATGTAGTATTTTTCTTCTCTGTCGCCTCACGCTTTTTTTTTTCTGATTTCACATTTTCTGATGCTCCAGACACAGCTCTAAAAAAGTGTACTGTTCTACACCAAGCAAAACAAAGCTATGGCTCCACAAAAGGGTTTGATGTTTACTAATCTAAAAGCAGTTTGTTTCCTAAACAGAACAGCAACTTTTCATATTTCTGGTACAAAGAAAAACAACTGTTCCCATGAGAATTTTCCTGCCTGTCCATACAGATTCTCTCTACGTAAAGAGCCAAAAACTGACATATACTGAACTCCTTTTTCCTCTCATGCTTCAACATTTTCCACATTTTCAAGCACTTATATTCACATATTAACAGATTTCACAAGGGGGAAGGAAATGAAAAAGCAAATTCACACAAGGAAGCCAGACAAAGAGAAATCTTCATCTGCATCTCAGCAACATAATGTTCTTTTCTGAACAGTGTTGAAACAGTGTGTACACTGTCCAGCTATCAATCTTACTTCCACAGCACTGTCCTCTTTATCTCTGTATTGCAGCAACCTATAAAAATCCTAACATTCCTAAATATTTAGAATGCCTAATTTAGTGAAATGCACATGGCTATGTAATTATGACATTAAAAGATAAATCAGCACACAAATGAAAAACATGGAACATTCAATACTTCATTCCCTACAAGAGACGGTTTTTGAAATCCTTTACTTCACCTTAGAGGCACTGATTTACAACATGACTTCAGCTCAACTGCTCCAGTTCCTTTTAAAACCAAATCTTGGGCTCTAGAATGAGAGATGTGATTTTTGGAACATTAATCTTTGTGCACACATTAGGCAACTGATCAAAGGTTTCTCTGAAAGAACTGTAATTACATTTCTAGTGAAGGCACTATACTGTCAGAAATCACCAACCATAATGTGCTATTTTTAAACCACTAGTTTAAGCCAGTGGCTTAAACCTTCCTTGAAACTAGTGACCTCAACACTAAACTAAGCTTATGTTTCAAATATACATTATAGCAGTGGAGGAAAAACTGCAGATTTCCAGCTCACTGAAATAAGAAAAAAAAGAAAAAAAAAACACAGAAAAGGTAAACCAATTTATTTTTACCTTTTCCTGGAAACATACAGATAGATACATATGGATCCATAGTGAATACTTGACCTCTCTCCCAAAAGCCCTTGCATATAGTAGAATGGCCACAGTTTGTAAAAAAACAAAACTCACCAAAGAAACAAGCAACTTTGAAAAGTTTTTGTTATTGATCTTAAATTTGAAGCAGAAAAGAATCTTTAAGTCCCAACAGCTGGAACTAGCATGAAGAAAACCTGTCTTTTGAAGTGCTTTTTGAAGGTCCACAATATGAGGAGACCGAATAGCAGAAGTTCACAAAAACCCAGTTACAAGAGATGTTTCCTACCATGTTGTTGATAGGGAACAGGCATTCAGTCACTGTGAAGTTAGCCTGGCGCTGGGGCTTGTAACACAGATTTCATTGTTAGGATTAATGGCAGGTAGCAAGCACAAGGTGTGTAACAACTACCAGCCAGCCCATGAAAGAAAGGGAACAGGCCAACAGCTGAAATCCAATGGATTCCAGGAGATGGCTCATTTAGACACTGCCTTTCCTGCTGTCCACCGTATTTATTTTGTACTTTTAAAATCAGTAACTTTATTGTTACACTAAAAAAAAGGCAGTGAATAGTAACACTGTTTTCAAGCTCTGCCTGTATTTGCAGATTTCCAGAGTAAGCACCTCACCTCCTTATTGCCTTTCCCTCACAGTCAGGACAGTCCTCAGCTGAATTTGCAGACTAAAGGTATTTTACTCATCAGAATGACCCAGCTAGATGACTAATACAATATTTCTCCATTACTTTCCCCTGAGCAGTGATTCAGGAATGGAATGCTTTAGAGATATGCAAACCAACTACGTAACAGAAACTTACTGCTGCACCCAAAGCAGCTCAACTGTACTTAAGAGAACCTGGACTTTAAAGAGCTTGAACAAGAGAGATCAGGAACTGTATCCAAATACCACATAATTAGGACTGCCATCCCATCTCTCACATTGTCAAAGACTACTGGAAGCATGACAGATGTTTCGGTTAAAAAAAATAACATCACTTAAAGAATAACTTTTCAAATTAAATAAAACATTTTTCTTGAAAATAACTACACCTTGAAAAGAATATTCATGCACCTTACCATCCATTCAGATACAATTACATCCACTTTTTCCAAAGGCAGATCTACTTCTTCGATTCTTCCTTTGACTAATGTAATAATACTTTCAAGTTTATTTAATCTGCAAGTCAAAACATAAACAAATTAGTTTCTATTTGATTTATGCTGTCAAGAGAGATATACTGACATCTATATTTCACATTCCCCTCTCCCACCTCGAGCTTTTTCTTTTAACTAATCTAGAAAGCAGTAGAACATAATATTTCTCAGTTTTATTTCAGAGGGAATATTTCCAAGCAGCTAAAATTGGCAGCAGATTAAGTGCCAGGCAAAGATGGTAGACTAGATCTGTATATACCTCCAATGTGCCATGCATGCAAATGTGTAAGCTTCAGAAACCAGGAAAACAGAGAAGGGGACAATTTAAAAATGATGGTTCTCTCTATTTAAAAGCTGCTTGTTCCCCTTTCTCTTCCTTTGACCTCTACAAATTGTCATCTACAGCAATCAGAGCCTACTCACCACACTAGGATAGCAATGGAAATTAGCTTCCTCACAAAGCTGTTTTGCACGACTTGGTTTTTTATTTAACCAAACCAGCTGCAAAGTCACTGAGAACAAACATTCCCTCTAGATCAGTATTACACCTATTCCACAATAAAGGCATCCTCCCCACTCTGATTTTGGGCAAAAGCATCTGCAATGTTCAGTACCTGCAGGAATCAGGTGTTACCTCACATGCACGTAATGGTACAACCATCCCGCACAGGGAAGGAGGTTCTGAGACGGGACTATGGGTTTTGAAACAATAACTCACAGCATTGGAATTACTGAGTATGTAAATGCTTGAAATCTACTATTTTTCTTCTTGGCAAACCATACTATAGCCTTTCTTCCACACACCTTTATTACAAAGCTTGTTTCTGCTCTTAGGGCAGAAAAGTCTTCTCACCACAGAAATTTATCTCCCACCTGCAGTTCTTATCTCTGCCCCTTCCCTCCTTGTCCTGATATCTTACTCTTACATTCTGTCCAGCTTTCAATGCAGATCAGTAATCACATTAAAAATTCAATCTCAAAGACAATGGGAGAACGATCAGAATGAAGGGAGGGAAAGGAGAGGGTCAAAGGGCTACTTGAACATGTGGGCTGTTGCAAAGATCAATTAAATACTCTACACAAGACAGTCTTCTGTTAGAAGAGTAGCAGTGCATCACTAATACCATATTTAATGCCATAAATAGAAGTAAAATCAGAAGTTCAAAGTGAAAAATAAAATGTTAAAAAGCTACTACCCACAACAATAATTTAAGAAGGATAAAA
This sequence comes from Lepidothrix coronata, assembly GCF_001604755.1. Taxonomy (NCBI): domain Eukaryota; kingdom Metazoa; phylum Chordata; class Aves; order Passeriformes; family Pipridae; genus Lepidothrix; species Lepidothrix coronata. Next base: position 1,599,011 of record NW_016690310.1, on the reverse strand, counting down.
AGAGATCTAAGGATAACTTCCTAAATGACCACAAACAAGGACACAATTTAAACAAAAGAGAAGAAAAAGATTAATTCATTACATACTTACTTTCAATTATAATGTTTGAAAAAACCTCAAACCAACCAATGTAGTTTACACATTGTAGGAAAAACTGCTGAGATGCTATTTAGGCAGTATACTTCAATTTTCTATTCTATCATAGCAGTGATGGAGGACAAAAATCAAGTCATCCACTGCACTAGAAATTTTACAGACACTATTCATAGCAAGAAAAGGCAATCATTTAGTTAAAAGGCAGTTTAAGGCTTGTCAGGCTACTTATTCCAGTTTACTTACACACATGAGTTGCACTGTTTCCAGTAATTAGCATGCTACAAATTAACCTAAGTTTTGGGAGAGACAAAAGGTCTCAAGCACACACTTGAATCACAAGTGGAAGCACACTGCAACAGTAATTTTTAAGCTACACAAAGTTGTTTAGTATTCCAATAAATATTTGTTACTCCAGTGCAAGTTTGTCAGCTTTATTCCCTTAGGAAAAGTAGGTTTAACCAGACAAACATAAATTGTTTTGATGCAAACTGGAGACTTTAACGTGAACAGAACTCTTTATAGCAGAAGGTACCTATAAATGTGCAGCCTCACTGATGACTTGCTGTGTACTTCAAGTGGCAATGCATCACTCTTAAGAGTTTAAGAGTTTTGATTCATTGTTTTTCTTAAAGGCCTGCCCTTTTCCTCACCACAGGTAATACATTTTGACTGGTACTTCTATTCTCCCCCAAGTATAAACAACATTCAAAGGACTTGGAGCACCCGTTGAAAGATACGAACAATCCTAAATTTGTAATCTAGTACATTAGAAATAAAACCCTATTTCACATTTGTAACCATTTTGAAGATGTCAGGGACTCCTGGGAAAAATTCTCTTTAAGGAATTCTCTTTTCATGCTAGAAAAGCATTTTAGTCAAAGACCCACTTACATGCTTAACATGGTACTTTCCCCAAACAGATATTTAATTAATAGAATCACTTTATAGCATCCAAGTGTGCAGTGCTGCACCACCAATGTGTGAAGTGGTACCTAACAAATTCAGCCTAGACAATGTTACTTCTGTACAATTCAAGCTTGTATTAAAAAAAACCTGTCATTCTCAAATTCTTCAGCATCTACCTGGACTTTCTTTTTCACAGTTGCTCATACAAAATCAACCTAAATGAAAAAATCTACATGCCTTAGCTATCAACAGCACACATCTACACCTACATTTCTCCTACCTCATGCTAGGAAATACTTCTTAAGTCTTCAGATGTCACTGTTTCATTTCAATATATGGTCACAATCTTCCTTAATATCCTCCACAGGTAAATTAGTGACATGTGGAACGGATAAATGAACCATGAGATGGGCGGAAAGCTGTCTGTACTATGAAGTTCAAGAGGTGAGAGGAAGAGTACAAATCCTAACTGATAGCCAGGTACCAGAGGTGTCCCTCAGGGTTCAGTGTTAGTTCTGATACTAATTAAAACTAATTAATGTAGTGACATAATGGGGCAGAATGCACCCCGACCAAGTCCGTGGATAATGCTGAATTAGGGATGAGCAGCTGATAGGGTAGGGATCTTATTTTCTATAACACAGGCAAACTATAGAAATTCTAGAAATTATTTAAAATTCCTATACAGAAACAGAAAATTAAACAACTATACATACACACACTTGAATAACTTTCACTGAGTTTATCTAAATATGAACTTTCTTTAACTCCAAGGAGTGCAGCCACGTAAAGTTTTTCACACCTTCTTGGTCTCCAGTGCTGTCTAAAAACTTACAGTTTTATCAGTAGCAACATTTAAAATGTAAGAATGGCAAATGGACAGGCAGTATTCAGTTGGAGCCTGCGCAGTCAGGCAGCACTGGCCCCATGGTACCATTAGGAAGAAGGTCTGTTTTAATTACCCCTACCAAGGGGGCAAACAACTTTATAAAACGCCAAAATCTGTGCTATTTCTTTAGGCAAAGAAGGGCTTCAATAAAACACACACTGTGATAGGTGATCATTAACTAGCAAAAGCATTTTAATAACTTTTTACAGTAACATTTACCCTACTTTTCTTGGAACTTTTCCTACCTAATGATGTCCATGGCCTGATAGATGATTTCAGATTGGTCAACTCCAATCACTTTCTTCGCACCTGCTTTGGCAGCAAACATGGAGAGTATTCCAGTTCCACAGCCAACATCCAAAACCACCTGAAAGTAATAAAATAGAAGTAAAATCATCTTATTTTCCTTGCTATGACTTTTCCACACTTATTTCCATGTCAGTGAGAAAACATATTCCAACAGAAGGAACAAATGGTAGCATCAAGTTTTACTGTCACATGCAGATACTTAAGTCAAACTGCTGTTCTAAATCCACACCCTCTACCACCTTTTCCAGATTGAGAATTGAAGCAGATGAGCTGCAGATTAACAACCACAAGCAATTATTTGGGCAACTAAATGTTACATGAAGAGGAGAAAAAGGAATCACTAATAATTGAACTTAGCACTGGTACTAAAAAAACATATTCTAACTGGTTTTCATTAAGAGTCTATTCAGAAGCTTTATTTAGGAATTCTCTGCCAGAAATGGCCACAGTGCCCCAAAACAGCTATGGCTCAAGATGACTAATTTCAAAATGGTCACTGGCACAGTTTTAACACCTGGAAATATTTTCTGTCTAGCACTGTTTATAATCAAAATAAGACCAAAAAAATCCAGTAAGATTTCATGAAAGAAGAGTAAACTTCATCACCACACCTGAAAAAACAACTCAGCTCAGCAACAAGATTCATGAAAATGCCTGGGGTTTGGTATATCACATATTAGCTACTGTAGGAAGACTGAAAAGACTGAAAAAATGCGAAGCAACTAACAAAAGAGTACCAAATTTATTACTAAGTAGAGATGAGCTGCCTGCAATGTTAAACCTCATAAAGAGAGATTTTACCAAGCAGCCTTGTTCAGGCCTTGCTATCAGAATAGTGTATTTCTTCTACCTGCTGCAAACTTTTCAACACTTAAAAACTGATGAATGTGTTACAGTAGATTTTTAAGCTGAGTTTCAGGTTTGATGTTTTCACAGAATCGCTGAAGCTGAAAGGCACCTCTGGAGGTGATGAAGGTGCATTTTATTGCATTGATCAGATCATCAGAGGTCTTATTGTTAGAATTCTACTTAATATAGCTAAGCTTTACTAATGGTGTTAAAAAACTCTCAGCACTAAACCCCAAAACTTTCTGAAGTCTGAAAATCAAAACAAGTTTCCTAAACACTTGGTAGGTATAGCCACTCCTACCATGTATAGCATTTAAGCATTAACAGAACCAGAACCGTAAAGAGAGACTTCCCATATATGAGACTCTAACATGAGAGTAAGTACAACCTCCTCAACACTTCTAAGTCAACCAGAACACTGAGTTAGAATTATTAGTCATAGTAACAATTTATTAGAAAGGAAAATTTCTTTCACCATCTCTCCTCTTCAGAGCATCCACTGCTGTGAAACTCATCTTCACAGCTTTCGTGACATGAATTTTTTTTCCAGAGAAGGCACCAATTTCCTCAAGAATCAATCCCTCCTTTGAGAATTATAACCCCATTTTACAAAATATTTTAAGGCAATAATGCATCCTACTGAAACATTTTTCAGCTCATGAGCTACTGAGCCTTCTTGCTTCAGCACAACAAAGCTTTGCATGTGCACTTTTACATTTCACCTGCAAATAGTATCCAAGTGAACACTGGAATGCGCTGCACCTTAGGTCTGCCTGCCTTCTCTTGTCTACAATCCTATACATGGATACAGAACAATGATCCTGATGCCAGCATGAATAAAACCAGCTGTTTATCCATAGCAGTACAGCGTAAGTGAGCTTCTGCTGTGGTGTTCTGGGAAGCAATGACTGAAGAATTGACTGCCACCTGTCTTGGTAGAGTGACCTACTACCTGGAATCACACTAAAAAATGTTAGTGTGATGAATTTTTTACAGCCCCTTCTGCAGAGGTTGGCCAGGGAAGTTGTGGATAGAGTTATTCGTTCCACTTGCAACTCTTTGCAGCTACATTTCAAAGGAGTCAACTCTACAGCCCTCAAGTTACATATGAATATGTTATGGCTACAGAACTCTCTAGGCTGAATCTGCTGGAGACAGGAACAGAAAATAAAAATCAATATTCTTGCAGCTGCTGAAACCTCACACCCCCCAACATCACCTATTTTAACACTCTTCCCATGGTAGTTAACAAAAATCACTGAGCCATGAAAGCTGGAAGTCACAGCCAAAATTAAACCCCTGTGAAAGAATGATCTTGATGTACAGTTGCATGAAAGAGAGCAATCACCACAAACTGGAAAAAAATCAAAACAGACACCACTTTGGACATCTGCCCTGGTCACTTAAAAAACGCAGATGGAACTCATCTAGCCTTAGGCAGGGGACGGGGGTGGAGAAAAAGGCACCAGAGAGAAAGTATACAAGCTGTAATACATCTGAGGAACAGAAAGACAAGTAGAATGATCACCAATTAGCCTAAGGACAATGGTCTACAGCTCACATATTCTTGTGGTGATCACATATGGCCTCTCACCAAAGACCTGGAGCAGCTGAACTGGCGATTTGACTATACAATAATACACTGCAGCACCACCTCCTTCTCTGCAGTGTAATCAAAAGTGATATTCTACTTTAAATAACAGAAAAAATTACTTCTAATTCAGAAAAACAGGAGGTCAGGTGATTTGGCCAATTAAATCAATTCCATCGATGAACTCTTAGTAGGAACAATGTTTTAAAAAATCTCATTTTATTCCCTGAATATGGCATCGATCTTGCCTCAGACTTCTATTCTACCACAAAAACTAAGCATGGCAACAGTGCTTTACTAAGCTATTTCTTCTACCCAAAAATACTCTCACAGTAAAATGGACCACGTTTCCTTTTACTGAGTACCTTAACTACTCCTGCTAGGTAACCTAAATTGTCCTATTCTCATCTCAAATACATTTGACAGATTGAAAATAAAGGCAGCAAGCAGGATTCATACAAGTTTTAATAATTTATTTTGAAAGCTGAGTTCTGAATAAAGTATGCCTAACAAACAAACCTAGATATTCTGTTCCAATCTGTCACCATGCAACCACACCTCTTTAGGATACAGCAGATTTGGATCAAAAGTGAGTACAACAAATTCAGCTCTTTGAACAAGCTCCTCCCAAACTACCTCACAAGTGTTCTTTTAGAAACAATAAAAAGCACCGCCCTGTATTGTGCAGGGAGAAATAAAATATGGGAGTTCTAGGAAATAGAGTACCAGAATTTTACCCACTTTTAAAAAAAAAACTGTAAAGAAACTTTAAGGGAAAATAGCCTTTTTCTTTAAGTTGGAAGTTTCATTCATTAATATGGTTCTGAGAGCATTATATGATATATTAATTTAAGCAAAATATCTTCATATTTTCTTCAGCAGAAGTCTAGAACTCTGAAAAAAATCCCCTATGTTCTCCATAACTGTGTAGCATGTGAAAGCTACATCAATGTTTAGTCAGACACAGAAGTCAAACAGGGCACTGGTCACATGGATGGGGGTTATTGGGAACTCAAAGCAGTTGAGGATCTGCCTTTCAATTCAATCTCAACACACAATGATGGGTTTGTATCCACTACGAATTTGAGGTAATCTTGATAAAAAAAATGTTGTAAAAACCATGTTCAGAAATCAGTTGTAGATGTTGTGATAACTGAGAAGGTTTTCTTCAGAGAAGTTGAATGCTTTCACAGCTACAGAGTAAGCACATACATTCTCTCAGCTGTTTCTTGAGCAAATGTATCTACCTTGGGGGCTGAAGCAACATTGACTCTAACAGTTAATCCATGGTTTGTTTTGAATGTTTCCAGTGTGTTCATACAGTAGAGGAGAAATACAACCAATTCAGAAAAATTACTGTTCCATGAGGACATACATTTCATGTAACTTCATATCAGTCTTGCCCTGTGAAAACCTGCAGTTATCAATTTCAGGGGCATCTGTGAAACTAAATTTCTCCCAGGAAAGTTTTCTTTCTTTTATTGATTTTTCTGCTTTGGTGTATGAGCTGCCCACCTGTGCAGTCACCTGCATCAGTTAAGTAGCTGGCAGTATAATTCTACAACATTTTCCCTTATTTTTTCATTGTAACTAAAGAGTTCAGAAATGTTTAACAGAAACAGGCTTGTGACATGAACTGAGACTAAAAAAGGAAGAAAACTATTTCCTATTTTTTTCTGCTGTAGTTTCCAACTGAAAACTGAAGTAAGATACAAAAAATAGCCACTATCAACCTTGAAACACCTCCTGCCAGGGCAAAACTCTCTCTCTCACCTCTCCTACAAAGAAAGGCTGAGAGAATTGGGACTGTTCAGCCTGGAAAAGAGAAGGCTTAGGGATGTCCTAATTGCAGCCTTCTAGTACCTGAAGGGAGCCTACAAGAAAGATGGAGAGAGACTAGTTACAAGAGCATGTAGCGACAGGACAAGGGGGAATAGATTTAAACAGGAAGACAGTAGGTTTAGACTAGATATTAGGAAAAAATTCCTCACTGTGAGGGTGGTGACGCCCTGGGACAGGTTTCCCAGAGAAGCTGGGAAGTGTCTGAGGCCAGGCTGGATGGAGCTCCAAGCAAGCTGGTCTAGTGAAAGGTGTCCCTGCCCATGGCAGGGAGGTTGGAACTCAACGATCTTTAAGGTCCCTTCCAACCCAAATCACTCCATGGCTCTATGAACTCAAAACACAGCAAAGTAATCAGCCAGCAGAAGGACAAGGGACAAGAAGAGTATCATAACTGTACAGGGGTCACAACCACTGTAAGGTCATATCAGTACAATCCTCCTCACTGCAAGTGAAACATCAGTTCCTCGTTCTAAGCCCTTTAATAACAACCTACTCTGGAGACACTGAACAACACTAATTCAAAAATCAGTTACACACGAATTCTTTTCCAGCTCTAATAACACAGGGCTTCCAGGACGTTTTTATTGTATCAGGCATACATAGAAATTCACTTAATTCTGGTAAAGAGGCCCTCAGAGAGATTCCACCTAATACACCGGACAAGAAAGGCTCAGCTTCACCCCACCAACATAATTAATGAGCATCTCAATGTGGCACACAGCACAGTGACAATAGCCATCAGCACTGCTCTTATCAGCACTGTGCACCCTCCAGCAGCTGAATAGCTTTCCACCACCTAATAAAGCCACAGTACATTAAATCAAATCTTGTCACAGTGCCATTCTCCATTCTCAGAGCTACAAAGTAGCCAACCTGAAGGTTTTCTACCATTTGAGAAAAAATAAACCACAGAAATGACTGTATTTTCTGAGCTGTTTTACCTACCTTGTCCTTGAAGATATGTGGGTTTTGATAGATGAAGTCACGATAGCTTTCTGTACGTACTTTATCCTGTTATTTAAAAGCAAAAAGTGTTCATTTTTTTCACTTAGGTACAGCATGTCATTCAAAAATACTGAAAAACTTCTTTTTAACCTGACCTAAAGATGTTTTGTGTATACTGTACTTACAAGGGCTCTGCAATCATGACACTGGCTATGTAATATTACTTCAAAATTTACTGTCTTTGCAAATGAAGCCAGTTGCCTCAGCTGGATGAAAAATAAGAAATTAGCTCATGATTTCCTGACCTGCTGCATTTCATTTTGAGTGTTTCAAAGTTCTTAATACCTCTTCATCACTTCCCAGGAACAGCAGAGTGGCAATACTGCACCAACTTTACGTAACTTCCTCTATAATTTGAAACATTCAAATCACAAGCTCATAAAACATTTTGTATCATTTTATTCTCTGACTCTCCTGTGACACAAGAGATTTCTTTAAAAAAAAACACGTTATGCATCAAATTAACCTGTTCTATTTCTGAACAAACTGCAAATTTGCAAACCTAGCTAGCAAATAAAGCTGTACAGCCCATTCTATAAAAGTCAATATAGTAAATATATTTGACTGTAATACAACAAGGCTGGAGAAGCTGGAATGTTTTCAAGCATAGAATGAAACATTTACAGTATCCTAGTATATCAAAGGTAGCAATATGGCTCAGTTTACCAGCAAGATAATCTATTAAAACATTGATTGTCTTACCATGTATCAGCAGGTACACAAACTGACAGCCAAGTATAGGTTTTGGAATTGCTGTTGCAGTTCAAGTGTTACAGTAAAGTAGAAAAAAATTTTCAGCAATTTTTTATCTAGTGCAAATAATGCTGAAGGATAAAATCCAAGTGCTTATATTAAATCTAATATTTTTATACAATGGTAAGGTAAGAATTTTTAGAAACAGCAGAGAAACAAAAGAAATTTTCTACAGTGAGAAGGAACAAAGTCTATTTTGATAGAAAATTAAGATCAAAACCAGTGACTGAGAACAAAGGCTTTGTCAATAAAAAATTTGGAGACAGAATTATTTTGAGGCTTGAAAATTCTAAAATCCAGTTTTAAATGTAGAGGTATTATCACACATAACCCAAAGAAACAGGGTTGATTTTAGAAAATTCCACTTTAAAATTATACATAAGTAATGAATAAAAGAAACTGTGATCCTTGAAAACCATATTGGTTTACTATGATGTTATATTCAGAGCACCTATTTTTAGAGCTTCACCTCTACTGCAGCATATCACAGGATTTTGCTGAAACGACCAAAAAAGTTTAAAAATAAATAATCAAAACTGGAATGTTCAGCATCAACTGAGAAAGCAGTCAGCTGGAAATCTTTCAGCCTTACATCCTGCCCACTCACACTGCCTCAGCACTGCCCCAACTGAATCAATACAATTCGAGCTGCTGCCTCCAGTCAGTCACTTCAGGTGTCTCTGTCCATCAATCCTGCTCTCTCACTCCACATTTCCACGTGATGCTTTTTTGTTTTGTTTATAAGTAAAATGGTAAGAACATTTATTAAAATGACAGTCAAGGAATTCTTGAGCAAAACGGCAGAGCGAGGAAAACACTTGCCACTTGGCCAGTGTGAAGTAACAACATTCTTCCTCCCACCCCTGAAGTGTTTGCAGAAAAAAAAAAAAACAACCCAAACTGAAACTTCATCCTACCACTACCAGGCATAAAGAAAAAAAAAGGTTTAAGACTGAACAATGTCAGAAACAGATTTACAATTCAGACAGCAAAACTCCTTTCCTAAAAATTGTCACGTACCAAGTCACTACATTTATGTAAATAAGGTAAACATGAAAAGAAAAGAAAAAATCCAAGTGAATGCCTACCATATAAGAAAAATTTCAATGTACACACAATGAAAAATAACTGGTGTTGTATGCTTTGGAAACTCAAAAGTCTTCCTAAAAGCTTTCTGAGAAACGTACCCTGAAATCAATAAAATACAATTTTGTACCAATCTCTTTGTGCAGAGATGTAGACTTATTATAAACTTTACTCCTCCTATAGCCTATAACATCTCAAATGTCGGCTTTACACCACTGCAAAACCAAAACCCCATCATTTCTATCTTTCTTTCAAGACTTCAGTTATATTTCTATAGACTATGTATTTTGGAAAACATCCTTCTACTTCTGCAGCCATGTCTGTGCTTCTGTAAAATCCCCTCCCCTTAATATTAATCTCATGCTTATTCTTATCATAGATTCACATGCTTTTCTACATTGGGCCCACTAAATGATTTAGAAAGCTGAAAACTTCTTGTGCTAGCTGCAGGGACAAAGTGACTTCACAACTCTGTATTCTACCTTTACGTTAGACAGGAATTTTATTTAATTCTGGCTTAAAATGATAAAACTGTTTATAACTTTCATAACAATGATATCTTCTCTGAAAGGAAGCATTAAGAGATTCTCATTTACATGTCAATTAGAAGCTATTGGGCTTTCTGTTTTTTATTTTAAAGTTAAAATAGGCTTGCCTTTGAAAAGTTTTATGCATTAATTTTATCTTTATCATACAAAAGGAGCACACTTGTTTTTTCAGCTGTTCAATGTCATGTTATAATACACTGAACCAAGCACAAGTACTAATTTCTGTTTACCTAGTGCAATAGGAAACTACAATATTTGAGAAATGGTCTTGCCTAACAAATTTCAATTGTTAGGAAAATTTAAAACTAAAGAAAAATATTCACTGTCTGTACTATGTTTTATCCTTTTAAGCATGCAGGAGAAAGCTGCTTTCGGCAAGGTCAGGCTGTGTTACTGTAATATCAAGCATATCGGTACGTGATTTCATGTTCCTAATGCCTCCCGTAAACAGAATTTATACAAAGGAAGTAAAACTGGAAAAAGATCTCTCAGCCCAATTCTTGGAGAAAAAACTATCCTGGATAGAAAGGGTTAAAAATGCAGCTGCTCTGCAGTATATTTATGGGCACACAGCCCACTTCCTTCTCTCTCCTCTTCAGTCCTACTAAGATGCAGGTGAGGTGATTTTCTAACCTTTAGCATCTCTTCGTGTATCCCATAATGCCCATAGGAGCTGAAGTAAACACCATCCTCATCCTCCTGAAGGTCTGCGATGGCGCTGGATGATGAGCTGCTCCTGACATCTGTGTTCATCACAAAATCCTGGGCAAATTGTCTGTAATCAATTTGAAATATACCCTTGAGACATGTTTATGGGACCATGAAAGCGAGGGGGGGAGGGTGGGGCAGAAAGGGCTCGGAAGAGGGAAGGAATCCAGGCTGCTCAGGGGTTTGCCAACAATGGGCCCGGCTTTAGGTGTGCACATCCTCCCTCTGCAGGCTCCTCCGGGCTGCTGCACCACTGCAATCCCTGCTTTCTGCTTACAGCGAGCAATTATTCACAGTGAAATCCTGAGATTTAGTTTCTATTTTTAAGGAAGGATTATCTATATTTTGCTCGCTGGCACCAAAGCCAGCACCACGGTGCTCGAGGTGTTTCAGGCTGTGCAGTGCAGATATGGACTCAATTGAAAGAGCACAAGAACTACAGCCCACACAACACTGTGTGACTGGTGGGAGGCAGAAGGAAGTATTTTAAAACTGAGCATTTGGGTGAAAACAAAACAGAGCTTAACATTCAATTCGTTACTTTAATTTCATGCTGCTTATTTTTCCTCCTCCGTGGTCTTGCATTCCTAAAACACATGAGGAAAGGTTGAAAGAATTGGGATTGTGCAGCCTGGAGAAAAGAAGGCTCCAGGGTGACCCTTCAGCACCTGAAGGGGCTACAAGAAATCTGGAGAGGGACTTTGGACAAGGACATGGAGTGACAGGACAAGGGGGAATGGCTTTAAGCTGAAAGACAGTAGACATAAATCGGATATTAGGAAGAAATTTTTGACCAAGAGGGTGGTGAGGCCCTGGCACAGGTTGCCCAGAGAAGCTATAGCACTTCCACACCCTGGAAGTCTTCAAGGCCAGGCTGGATGGGGCCCTGAGCAACCATGGCAGGGGGGTTGGAAGTAGATGACCTTTAAGATCCCTTCTAACCCAAACCCTTCCATGATTCTATGTTCCCTTATTCCTCAAAGCAGTTTTCATGATAAAATACACAAATCAAGAGGTTTATAATGAAAACACAATTAGAAACTGACAAGCAAACAGCTCATACTACACCCCCAAGTAAGTGAAAAACGTCACATGCCAGACAATATTCCTCCAAGGTCTACAGCCCAACAGCAACAAAACTTACACCCTAGACCACTTCAAAGCCACCAACACTTACCTTTAACAGTGATCATACTTTCTTAAATGGGAACTTGACATACAGAAGCTGTAGGTAACACCTCATTACCAGTACCAGCTTTATAGAACATCAAAACCAAAAAAACTATTTCACCCCTGGTATATCAAATACCTCTCTACTCAACTAGTTTGGATGGGGGAGAGAATATGGTAAGGGAATTTGTACTAAAATTTTGTCAGTATCAGCAACTTCCTATACTTGTCTATACAGGTCTGAATCTTATTTTTAATATTGCTCTTTGCCATGGCAGTTTGCATTTTCCTTACTTTTAGATGACTATCTAAATGATAAAAATTTAAACTTCAAAAAAAGATTCCAGGTCATACAATTAAGTATAATTAGCACTGTGTGAGATTTAAATTATTTTAAATTTAAAATTCTTTAAAATGGATTCAGCCAATAGTTCCTCAAGCAGACAAATGCAACACAAGCACCAAAGAAAGTCTAGAGACAGAGCTGCCCTCCAGTGTTTTTAATCAAGAAAAATGGTATGTAAAGACAAAAGCCATAACCTCTGAACAGGTGACAGGTTAAAAAATTCACCATATACAAGCCATGTTCTTATATCTCTAAGTTACATCTAGTGCCAGAGGAGACCTGATTTATAGAACTGTTACCATCTTTATTTTGCACAGGTTTACCTGAAATGAAACATCTGCAGATGGTCTCTTTCCATGGAGGAACCTCCAAGCATAAACTAGTAGCACTGTGAATTACAGCACATTAACTACTACAATGCAACTGCTTCATCTGTCCATAATTTAAAACTGAGCTGCTTCAGCAGATCTACATCTGGTTACTTTTGCTGCCAGACAAACGAAGAGGCTGCATTGCAAAGGAATATTAAAAGTCTCCCTCTTACAGGAGCAGATAACTTGATACACTAACCTCAAAAAAATAATAAAAATCTATAACCTTGATTGAAGTTTAGAGCTCAAAAGAAATTGCTGCTGATGACCTGAAGTGGGTTTTTTGTTTTAAATGAAAACGAATGGAACAAGAGGAAGACAAGAAGACATAAGGAAAAAAAAGGCTAAGTTTTCAAAGCACAGTGCCAAATTCGTTTCATTCTTACTGTTTATGATCAATTAATGCATAATATACCCAGAGACACCAGAAAAGCACTGTGTGCTATGAAGTACAATTTGCAAAAGGCAAACCCGACTGAAGACAAACCTCCTTATTTTTGAAATAAAGAATTGTTCACAGCTGAGAAGATCTAAATACATGAATTTATTTTGGTCTACTTAGTTACTTATAACACCAAGTGTGTAATATCAAAATGTACAAACCCTCAAATGTATTTTACAAGTCTTTTGTCGATTAACTTCCTTGCAAAAGAACATGAATTATTTCTCCAAAGTCTCCTAAATACAACTTCAGTTCTTCGGTGCCCAATCAGTGTAATCTTGAAATGACATGTTTGTACAGGATTCGATCCTACATGTCCCATTTTATCCATGAGCATCATCAATCCATATTTGGCAGACCTCAAGATTTAGAAGTCAAGTGTACAGCTACAGGGATGTCCTGACTCCTGACTGTGATGAACTGAATATTTTCACTAACAGAACCCGCATTTAAGACTGAAAAGTAGCTGAAAAAAGTTGATTTCTTAATTTCACTGAGAGTTTCTCCAGACTGTAAGTGGACTCTACCACTAACAATCATTGTTTGGAGCCAACTCTGACAACGTTTGGAGTCCCGTATTTAATTTGTCAGTCTCTGCTCCACTGTGTACATCCTCAGTGTTTACATTCTTATCTAAAGGACTAACAGAAAAGTGTCTCAAAAACTAAGTGGTCTGAAGCAAAATACATGTTTCTGAGCCATGTGCTTGCTTAGCTTTCCCAAGCGTACTTTGGTTTTTCAATCTACGCAAGTTTTGTGCATTTTTTACTAACCCATCTAAAAGACATTTACTGACCCTCTACAACGCACAAGTCAAACCTGCAGTCCCAACACAAATCAAGAGGTTACACTCTACAACATCTTTGAATTTCTATTGTCTTCTCACCTAAAACACACCAAATAAGAACACCCCAAAACTTCAGTTCAAACACTTACTTCATTTTCTGAAGATCCTCCTGTGCTCTAGCCAAGGCTGCTTCTGCGGCTCTTGCTCTGTGTTCTGTGTGTTTTAACTGTTCAAGGAGCACTGTGGTATCATTTAAACCATTACAGGGCACAACGTTTGCAGGTTCACAAAGATCTTCTATATCTGATGAAATGAAGAGGGACAAAAACCCACCTACCAGTCATGTGTTGCTTCACAGCAAATCATTAACATAAAATGCTATTTCTGTCTTTGGATGATTTGTAAAAGTGGGTTGTTTTACAAAAGACATGATTGAATTTAACAAGACTAACTGCAGAACACAATACGACTCAGAAAAAGCAAATATGCTAGAAGCATGCTGTAAGTTAATAAAGCAAATAAATCCAAAATTCAGGCTTCTTTAAATACCAGTGTTTGATTAACCATAGAAGAGACATTTGGTTTAGAGTATAATTAAGTTAATTACAGTTCTATCCTGCTTTTTTCCAATTAGGTTATTCTGAGGCTGAAAGTGCTGTTAACGGTAATGGTAAAAGGTAAGAAATTATATAAATTTAAAATATCTTAGTAATTAGAGAGTAACTCTTAATTTTCAAACCAATTCCTTGGGCTTTTATAAAGCTTACAAACACACAAAACAGAAGAGCATAAACAGAGTGAATCTAGATGAAACGCTGCTTTTCAACTACAACGCAGACTCAGCACTAGGTCCCATTCACCTCTTGCTAAATTCAGCTGATTTTAACAGGTGTCAGTGGAGAAAAAAAAATGATGCTACTGTGGTTTTGGATATAGTAGGAAGTTACTGCCAGCTGACTGAGCAAAAGACTTAACTAAAAAAACCATGTATCTATTCTTTTTAATCATGGAAGACTGTTTGAGCCATGGGACTGAAAGAAAACATTTAATATTTCAGAAGTTCAGCTCACGCCCATAACCCTTAAGCAACTGCAACTGGCACATCAAAGCACCTCAAAAGTCTATAACTCAGGCAAAGAGCACACATTAGGCAGGAGCTGATCCAGGGAAATGTGAACTCTCTGAAGCAACCAACTCATGTCCTCTAGCAGGCATTATCTCTGCTCCCATGCAACAGGGTTCACTTAGAAAGGGGCAAAACTGCATTCCAGAGTGTAGAGAGAACAAAAAAAATCCACAAGCCCTAAGCACCTTATGGTTTAGCTGAAAGATGTGCAAGTATAAGAGAGTGAGAGGATCACGGGCAGCAAAAATAATTTCAAAAGTCAAACCGAATTCTCTCAAGAACATCTGACGAACTGTCATGAGAGAGAAACTAAGGCTGCTTGCTCTGATCCCCAGAACTACTAAAGAATCAGAACTTTTGTAGTATCTTATACCGGGTTGCTCCAAAATAGAACCTGTATAAAAGATGTTTTCAACAAGGCAAATTACTTGTAGCACACATTTTTGAATGAATGCATCACATTTTAAATATCATCTATTTAAATATCTAAATATTGTGAAGCTTTAAAAGCTTCACAAATCTCCCAATGAATGTCAGGTGGAGTGTCTCTTTGACCAGCATAAATACTATACAGAGCATCTCTGCTATGAGAATTTGCTACAATAAGCAAATGCAGGTAATAAAAAAGGGCTAGGGAAATCTCAGTCACTAAAAATAAATGCACAACATGCAGTAAAAATATCAGAGTGTAACTTACTGTCATGACTTCGGCTACTATGTGGACTTTCTCATGTATGTAAATCAACTGAATAACAGTGGCATGAACTCTGACAATACCACATTTACCCTACAGTGCAGTGCAGTCATATTGAAACAGTATTTACCAAACTGAAGGAGGAGATCATCTTCTAGTTCTGGTTTCAGATATTCTTCTCCTTTCCAAGGCAGTGGGCTGCTGAGAGAACTCAAATACGCTCCTGTTGGTTTCTAGACAGGGGAAGAGCATGTAAGCTAAGTTTCTTTGAAAACACCAGCCCTTCAGTCTGATTCAAGAAAAAAAGGCAAAGACCTGTTCTTTCACACATTCAAATATACAGGGTGTTACTGAAGGAACTTTGTAGCAAAGGCTGAGAAAGCCCAGGCAGCTACAGCATCAAGGACTTCAAGTAAAGCACTGATTGAAGGATACTTGCAGGATTACACTGCTATCAGGAACCAAGTTTACTCAGGTGTTTGGCTGTGTCAGCCTCTTAGCTTCCAAGAGGGCTAATCAATAAATCCCAGATGCTAATCCTGTCAGGTGTTTTTACATGAACACTGCTGCAGGGACTAATGTCAGAAACGCTGCATTCTCTCCTGTTTGCATCCAGCCAGTTAATATTTTGTCAGGAAAGGAAAGGTCAGATTCTGGACTTCAATTTTTGCCTTTCTGCGTTTACTCTGCATAGACAGTTATGCAATAAGTAACTATTTGAGGATTTAAGATTTGAGGATTTAAGTTAAAAAGTGCTTAATGAGGGTAAGATGGTATTAAGTTTAAACCTAAACTTCTAGGGAACAACCAAGGAACATGCTTCAAAGTCACAGAACACACAAAATACACCCAGGCCTATCTTAAAATTGTAGGCTCCCATTAGCTTTCCTGATTCTGGCATCATTTAGCAGAGATTAAAGCTCTGTAGCCTGAGGGATCCGGTGTTGTCCTTACTAAGTAGGGGTCTGGCCAGCTCACACCCTCAGGAAACACTCTTTTACACCTACACACAGGCAAGGACTGAGAAACTTCAGTTAAGGACAAGTGAAGCCATTTCTGAAGCAAGACAGCAAAGGCCAAGACAAATTAACAAAACAAGATGATACTACATAGCATGGAGGCTTTTTGCAAGTCTAACACCCTCTTCTGAAAACAATAAAACCCACATAAGTTAAATACAATTTAAATTAAAACAACTTCATATCTAAATAAACCAATCAACAGCTATTTTAATTCCTGTGATTTCTTATTTCTAGAATTACAATACAAAATCTCATGCAGTTATTAAAAAAGGGCAAACTGAAAGCACAGCACCTTAACTCCATATTCCCCAGACACAGATTACAGAAGTAGTATGTGGCACACCTACCTTTAATCTGATGAAGTTTATTAGTTTAATGTATCCATAAAAATTGAGTCCTGAGAGGGAAAAAAAAAGAAAAAAGGGAGAGAGTTTGCATTACAGAAAAGCACACATACTTTACAATTAAATGAATACTAATTGCTTGTTCAAGTGGCCAGTTTCCCCTTGGGGTGTACATCACTATCTAGCGCAGTCTTCCTATCTTAAGCCTGCCATCTATGTTTTTCTTCTCTTTAGGATTAAACTAGGAAATTCTCACCCTCAGGACAAATACATTTGCCACAAATTAAGAATAGAACACATCCAATTGGGGATTATGAACAGGGATTTCATTCATCTGGCAAGCAAGCACTTCAGGACAGACACTAGCTACCCTGCTGATATTTTAGGCTGTTGTTCATTTTTAGCTTTCTGCTTAACAGAAATCACGTTGATTATACTCATCAAGAATACTTACCAACATTGATTTAAAATTGCCACCTAGGCAGAAACAACAGTGGCTTAAGTATAAATATGTACTCTCACCAACAAGACCAAACAAGACCAAAGACAGAGTACCTTCAATTTTAGACAGAAAACAGACCAGATATTACAACTTCACAGGCAGATTTCTAAATGCTTCATGTAGTTCCCATCCTCTTCTCTCACACACTCCTTTTCAGTGAACACTATTAAAACAGCATTTCTCCAACAGTTTCCCTTCTCCTGCTTTCCACTCTTCCTCTATATGCACTAAAATACATATTTTAGGCTCAGTAGCTCAGCACTTACCTCTTTCAAAGCCCTCCCTACTTCACATACATCCTCCTAAACGTACTTTCCTTCAGTCACCACCTTGGCCTAAACACAGCTTCAAGTGAAAGTCAACCTTAAACTTCTCCTAGAAAGAGTTAAACAGACATTGGAGGGTTTGTCCTCCTGTGATCCTTTGAGGGAACATAAGCCAAGACTGCAAACAGCTGCTCAAAAGACATGAGCAGCACAATCCAGCACCTGCTCTACAGGTGGGTACATCCTTGGTGTCTGCTTAGCTACTGAGCCCAACAACAGCATCACTAATCAGGCAAGAGCTCCCAAGATCAGGTAAACCACATAGTGGGCTGGCTCAAGTAGGCAGGGAGGATTCAGCACACCACCACAAGCCACCAGAGATCAATCTTACTTTTGTCACTAGTCAGGAGCTTTATGAGTAGATAAAGCACACAGGAAGCAGCCAGCATAAAGTATAAGCATTTTTCCACATTGCTTATCTTGTTCAATCTTGGAAGTTTCAGCTGCAACCATGAAATCCATTACAAATAAACCAATGCTTGCAATTTATTTTAAATGAGACACTCATACACAAAAGGAAATTACAAGTCATGAAAAAAACTTACCATGTTTCTGGATCACATCACTAACATTAAACTCATGCTCTGTTTTGCAGTGAGAGAACACAACTTCAGCAGAATTGAACCACCTGTAAATAACGAATTATTAAGTATGTAATAACAACACATTTAGAAGTTCTGAGTTCTATATGCTCTGTTCTGACCTACTAGGCAATACATTCAGAACACATTATCTGCTTTTGAGAAGGGATGCACAGGCAACTCCTTATTCATATGCCTCACAAAGAAACTTTTACCTTGTTTGCCAAACATTGTGAAACCAAAGACAACAAACATAAAAATTTTGTTTGACAAAGCCACAAACCCTGTGAACTTTCAAAAATTCCTGGAAAGCAGAGACTCTGTTAAAGTTGAAATCTAAGAACCACATACAGGAGGTGGGTGGGCTGGCTGGATCTGCTGCATCCAAATAAAAACCCTTATCTATTTACTGGCAATGGGAAAAGATGACAGGGAGAAAAAAATAAAAAAAAAAAGGAAAGAGAAAAGTCTCCACACTGCTCCAGGATGAGGGGAGGGGATTACCTTCTTTCCACGTTATCCTCTCCTTCACTCTGGATCTAACGCACCTTCAGCTCGATCAACAAGTTTTAGCTTGAGACAGAAAGTAAGTCTGGGATCTGGAGCTGAAGTGGGGCTGGAAAGGGCTGCCAAAGGAAAGTAGGAGCTGCAAAACAGAACTTTTTCATCTGGGCAGGGGCAGGTTTTGGTTTGTTGGGATTTTTTGGGGGGGAGGACAGGGCATTATTTGGTTGGGGGATTTGTGGGTTTTTGTTTGCTTGTTTTAACAAAAACTTAGCCTGGAACTAGGTTTAGGGCTATGTTATGAAGTATGGGACTCAGTATTTTACACATACACATATATTTATACCTCTACAGAAGTGCCTCCATAAAATGCACATCGTGGAGCAGCTTGAGGAACGCGGAACAATTTCAGATGCTACAGAGCTCGGCTAAAACTAGGAATGTATTACCTCCCTGGCATGGCTGCCTCCCGCGGGCCAAGCCTGGGCGTACGCAGCTCATTCCAGCTCTGCCCTGCCCAGCCCAGCTAAGCCCAGCCGAGCCCAGATGAGCTAAACTCAGCCGAGCCGAACCCAGCCGAACCGAACCCAGCCCAGCCGAATCCAGCCCAGCCGAACCCAGCCCAGCCGAGCCGAACCCAACCCAGCCGAGCCCAGCTCTGCCCACTCCAGCCCAGCCCAGCCCGCTCGTCACGGGTTCCTTGGCCCAGGCGGGCGCAGCGAGAGCGCACCGCGGTCCCCCCCCCACCCCGCGCCGGCCCCTTACCTATCGCAGAAGAGGCAGCGTGTCCTCTGGCCCACGGCAGCGCCTTCCTCCTCCTCCTCCTCCTCCTCCTCCTCTTCCCAGGGCTCCTCGCCGTCGGAGAGCGCGGGCATCTCCTCATCCCGCCCCGTCTCCGTGTCCATGTCCCTCCGCCGCCCCCACGTGCGGCGCTTCCGCCCGCTGCCGGCGGGGCGGGCCGGGCCGCGCGGGCGGCTCGCGCGCCCCCTGGCGAGGCCCTCCGGCCATGGCGGGCGGGGCGGGCGCTGAGGGGGGGCCGGGCCCGGCCGAGGGGTCCTGTGATACCTTTTGACGCAGTGTTGATAAAACACAAAGACTAAAGAGCACAAATGAAGATCATAGAATCAGCCGGGTTGGAAAGGACCTCTGAGATCAAGTCCAACCCTTGATCCAACACCGCCGTGGTTCCCAGACCATGGCACTAAGTGCTACATCCAGTCTCATCTTAAAAACCTCCAAGGACGGAGAATCCGCCCCCTCCCTGGGCAGCCCATTCCAATGCCTGATTACCCTATCTGGAAAGAATTTCTTCCTAATATCTAACCTGAACCTGCCCTGGCACAGCTTAAGACCATTCCCTCTTGCCTTACTGATCGCTGCCTGGGAGAAGAGACCAACCCCCACCGGGCTACACCCTCCTGTCAGGGAGTTGTAGAGAGTGATGAGATCTCCCCTGAGCCTCCTCTTCTCCGGGCTGAACAGCGCCAGCTCCCTCAGCCTCTCCTCATAGGACTTGTGCTCCATACCCTTCACCAGCCTTGTTGTTCTTCTCTGGACCTGCTCTAGCACTACAAAGTTTGCTATTAAAAGTTCAGAAATCTACACTGCTGAGCTCTGTGATGTGAAGGTAGTATAGCAAGGAGTTTTTGTAGCTAATTTTGCTATTTCAATTGTTAGACTTTTTATGAGTCTACTACAGACTCCAGCCCCAAACCCACATCTTTACAAAAATGACAATGAGTATTTTGCTAACCATGGACAAACACATGTTGTCAATTGTCCATCAAGCCATCAAGCCCTCATCAAGTCAAGATGTAAGCTTTAAGAATTCAATGTATTTAGTATGCAGAGCTCATATTAATTTATCATAGACAAAATACTTAATGAATAAAGTTTTCATGAGTGGACCAAAAAGAAGCCTTTTTTTTTTGCTTTCTTTTCAGAATAATGATGAAGTACTTATCTTCTTTTTTTGCTGGTTTAAATTGTCTATGATGACACTAATAAAAAGGTTCAAGGTAAAAAATAATCCAAAGATGATAAAGATGACAAAGTAAAGATACGTGTACAGACTGTTTTCATACTTAGGCTAATCCAAAACCTGCAAAAAAAGGCATAGAAACTAAACCTTAGTTTGACAGTGAACACAAAATATATGCTGGATAAAATTTAGGGCTCTATCACTCTGATCTTTGCTTCTTACAGTCAAGTTCTGATATATCCATTTCACTGACTTTCAATCTATTAAGTTACGTTCTTGAAAAAGAACTTTGCTATCAAACTTGATATTTCATTTTGAAAAATGTAATGGCCTGTATGAATGTAGAATAAATACTGAAGACAGCAAGTTGTGGTAGTTGTGGTATTCCACAAATCAAGCACATCAACTATCAAAACTTTTTACTATATATGCATTTCAGCAAACAAAGAAATTAATGTTCATTGGCTACAATTTACCTAGTTCTCTTATTAATTGATATTTTATCTTCTTTCTAAGTTAATGACTCTCTCGTTTCTCATGCCAATTAGTCTGCATGCTCAGTCTTTCTCTTTTGGGTCGGTGGTCATAATCTCCCCCTTCCAGAAGTACCTTTTACCCAGTCAGAGCTGATTTCAGCACAGTTGCTGGGATGGTTTTATTACTTTCTTCCTTATCTTGGGGGTTCTGCCAGATTTCCCTGTGGCCTGTAAATTCTGCATTCTTTGTGTCCACTGTCGCTGGTACATCCTTCTTCTCAAGACTTGTTAGCCTCCCCTTAGGTCATTGAAACATGTCAAACCCTAAACCTTAACAAGGCAACAATTACTACCAACAAGTAATTTGTTTTTCTGACACCTGGACATCACTTAGAGCTCGTTAGCTGCTCTCCGTTTCACCAATTATGTCCCCCTTCTTGTTGATTAGATTTGAAAGTATACAAAGATCCAACATTAAAGAACATCCTTTCTTAAGAAAATTTTATATATTACACATTTTGCAACAAGACCATGATATTAAGTGCCACAGTCTTTCCTTAAACACCTCCAGGGACAGTGACCCCACCATCTCCCTGGACAGCTCATTCCAATGTTTAATAATCCGTTCTGTGAAAAAATTCTTCCTACTGTCTTCTATAATTGAGGCGTCATTCAAATGAAGACGCGAGAAAGTAGTTTTAAAAATTATATAGAAAAAACAAAGCTTGAGGGTCATCACTTGAAGAAGACATTTCAGTTGGGTTACTGAAGTTCCTTAATTTTCTCTCTATTTTGTGCCTAACAGAAACACGCATCTCTTCAGAATCAAATGGTGCTGGTTCTCATGGTGCTTCTATGCAGGATGGGATGGAGGAAAAGTCAAAGCTGGAAGTTTTCCAATTTGTACCATTTGTATCATCCAAGTGTCTAAGTTCACATCTGTGCTACTACAAATATTTCCAAAAGTAATGAAATTAGTATTTCACCTTGAGCATCACTACCTTATATAATGGCAAGAGCAGAGGTACTCTGGGCATCCTGCTAGAACTGGTCTGATTCAGACAGGTATACACTGTATTTGCGCAGTGCTTATTCCCTAATATGACATAAGAAATCTCCCACATCTTACCACTGCTGTTAGTCAACAGCACCTCATTAGGCATTGCACATGGATTTATATATTTGCCATGGTTTAGGAATCGTACTCCCCCTGCAGAGAGCCCAACTTGAAGCGATGAGAAATCACCAACTGTATGAAGTTTAACATTGGCCGCGTTCTGCACCTGGGACGGGGCAACCCTGGTTGTGTGTACGGTCTGGGAACGAGAGGCTGGAGAGCAGCAGTAAAAAGGGACCTGCGGGTCCTGGTTGATGGCAAGTTGAATCTGAGCCAGCAGTGCCCTGGCAGCCAGGAGGGCCAACCCTGTCCTGGGGGGCATCAGGCAAAATGTTGCCAGCAGGAGAGGGAGGGGATTGTCCTGCTCTGCTCTGCACTGGGGCGACCTCACCTTGGATATTGTCGCAGTTCTGGGCACCACAATATTAAAAAGACGTTTATCTATCAGAGAGCATCCAGAGGAAGGCCACAAGGATGGTGAAGGGCCTTGAGGGAAAGCTGTATGAGGAGCAGCTGAGAGCACTTGGTTTGTTCAGCCTGGAGGAGACTGAGGGGAGACCTCATAGTAGTCTACAGCTTCCTCATGAGGGGACAGGACTCAAGGAAACAGCATGAAGCTCAGTCACAGGAGGCTTAGGTTAGATATCAAGAAAAGGTTCTTCACCGAGAGGGTGGTTGAGCACTGGAACAGGCTCACCAGGGAGGTAGTCACAGCACCAAACCTGTCTGAGTTCAAGCAGCTTTTGGACAACACTGTCAGGCACATGGTGGGATTCTTGGCTGTCCTGCACAGGGCCAGGAGTTGGACTTGATGATCCTGATGGGTCCCTTCCAGCATATCCTATGATTCTATGACTCTATGACATTTATTTTACAAAGGCTGAATCTGGAACAGTGCTCGATATGTAGCACTCAAGTGGAGGTACCAAGTGTTTGTTACACACAGTATATTATAATTGCTGTTTGACAGAATGATCATCAGCATTATTATAATCTTTGCAGCTTTTGATCATTTCTAGAGGGGCGGAGCCAAGGGTCAGATTGTAGTCTCATTTTTACAGTGCAGATTCAGTGGTGTTTGTTGAATATAAAACCAAAAAGATTTGAATTGATCTGTAACAAAAAAGAAAAGAGGGGTATGTAGAATTCAAGAAGAAAACCTGAAAGTCTGAATTTCCTTGGCTGGATTACAATCTCTGATCTCTCATCTGTACTTGTATATCAATCCCATGTAGCATAATTTTCCCTTTTACCCTCCTGGCTCTCAAAGCTAACAAAGAAGGCTTTTAAGTGCGGTAATTGAACAGATTAGGCTTGCTTAGTAATAGGCAAATCCAGAGGGACATGAAAAACCTAAATATGGAAACTAGTTTTAGATAAGACCAGAATTCCAGTTTGAAAAAGGATCTAAGAGCTACTAAGTCAGACTTCTTCACAAATTCTGTGCTATGCCTTGTTTTTAAATTCTATATCCATTCAGAATTACTTCTACAGGTATGACAAGACACCGCCAATTCTGCAAACACTCTTTAGTCGTCTAAACTAAGTGCTTCTCGTGGATTTTTTTCATTACATAGCGAGTCAGTACTAGTTATCGAATTAGTCAGTGCAAAATTCTGGCAAAGTGCTGCATACCCTTAGCTCAGAGAAGAAATCTAGTCAAGTCAGATGCTTACGCTGCCAAAGTAGGATCTGATCCCATAAGAGAAACAGAAGTGACACAGAATGATAAAACACACTTCTCCTCTACCCTTGCTTAAGCAGCCAAGAGCAGAAATAGATTTAACAGCCACTGCTCTGTCAGTAGTGCCCAGGCTGATAGCAGCAAAGGCAGAAACAGCAGCTTCTTTGTCTTTTACTGAAATTCTCCTCGTCCCCCTCCCTCCACCCCCGAAGGGGCACAGGGTCACTGATTGCATAGTCTTTGCTCCATTGCACACTCTCAGCTATTGTTCAGTCCGCTCAGAGAGCAACAGACTGAATGTGCGGCACAGCCTTGTAACCGAGCCTTCTTTTTTATTATTGTGTGAATTAAGGATTCTCAATAAATGTAAAGCACCTGTTCATTTGGGTCGGTGTAGATGACACGTTGGGGGAAGGCTGTATGAAATCCTGCAGCAGAAGTGTATGACTTACACCGGGTACCTCTTGAAATATGATCATCTTTGTTACAATCTCCTAATCCTTGTAAAGGGATTTGCATGGTACAGAAGATTTACAATGTAATGGATTACTATTTCATAATCTGGGCCAAGGGGAAGAAACTTCAAATACTCACAATTTTTTTTACTGCATTTCAAACTTTTTTTCCGTTCTGGAAACACAACACTGGGGAGATTGTTAGAGGGTGTCTGCACACAAAATGTGGTATCAACATATCACTTGTGGGCTTTGTCTCATCTGGATTTCCAAGCATGTGTAATTTTATTCTCTACCTGCGTCACTTTTTTTTTGTGGCCACAGTGCTTGTCATTATCCAAAAGCAAAGAAAGTTTGTTAATAGAAACTGTGTAGGAAATGAACAAAGTATTTTTTAACAAACTGTTATTAAATGGGCATGACTTTACCCTGTGTAAAATATATTAGAAAAAAAGAGAGAGCAAATGTTTAAAAATAATATTAAAAAACCAAATCACTTCTTATTTGTGTGGTCAGTTATATTTTTTTTCAATTTTAACCACTCAATGTTGCCAAAAGAAAACTGCACAGAACCATGAAACTCAAAACTGAAGACAATTTTTCAAAAGTATTTTCTATCTGCAACGTCCAAACTGTCTGAAATTTTACACTACATTCCTTGGATATTAAAGTTAGCCTGCTACATGTAGGTACCAAGAATGACACTCCCAAAAGCATAGAGTGTGAGCACAAATACCCTTATGCTCAGTCTTCCCTGCCCAGTTTGTTGCATTTTGTGTTTATTTACTGATGCAAACTCCTTGTAGCCAGTGGTCTAAAAGCAGATAGTAGCTTTTTCATTTAGCCTTTAACATGTGTAACAGTGAACAGGTTCTTCCCAACATCCCACAGCAATGAAAAGCACAGCTCCAACAGCCTTAGGTGCAACAGAAAGAGGTACAGAAACCTCACATTTTGCAGAAGGGCATCACTGCAAGTAAAAACTTCATTAATGCCCATGAGCTCTTTATGCCTTTATTGCCCTCACAGCCAAAGGGTGAATTTAGACTCTGTTAAAACCATAAAAGCTTGGAAAGATTTAAATTAAGCATAAATCAGAAAATTTGAGTGCCAGTTTGTATACAGAGGGAATGAGCTGTAGTCAAAAAGAATTTTTTATTCCTATCATCAGGAAAAGCTAGTAATATTGAAAGCAGAATTGCTAATCAGAATTTGTATGCTCAGTCAGTTTAAAAGTTTCACAAAATGATGGCCATATTGCTCTCAATATAGTTCTGAACTAAGATAACTGACAGATATTTTTCATCTGGAGAAAGCCCAGCAGACCCTATGTAGGGCTCACCCTGAAAGCAGGGTTAGGTTTAAGCTTGAGAGAGAAACTAAGTCTGGGATCTAGAGCTGAAGTGGGGCTGGAAAGGGCTGCTGAAGGAAAGTGGGGGCTGCAAAACAGAACTTTTTCATCTGGGCAGGGGTAGGTTTTGGTTTGTTGAGATTTTTTTTGGGGGGGTGGAGTTGGTTATTTGGTTGGGTAGTTTGGGGGGTTGTTTGTTTGTTTCTTTGTTTTTCTGTTTTACAAAAACTTAGCCTGGAACTGAAGTTATGGCTATGTTACAAGGTATGGGACTCAGTACGTTTTTATGTATTTATACCTCTAGAGACGTGCATCCATAAAAAGTGCATTGTGGAGCAACTTGAGGAACAGGGGACAGTTTCAGACTAAGATCACTCCAAATAGATAGTATTTAAAAAAATAATCAAAAATAATCAAATACTTAGAAGCTTAGAAAACCACTGATCTTCAGAGTTACTTTCACTGTTGATGTCCAAAGGGTAAATTCAGATAAAACAACCCATAAGCATCTCAAGGATAAACCAGTGCTACAGAGAAAGCACCTATAAGTAATTCAATATTTTCTGTCTCATAATACCTGTGTTTCTCTGGGGAAAATGTTTTCTACGGGGGAAAAAAATACCTGAACTTAGAGTAAAGTATTGTAAAGAAAAACTACAAAAGAAATCTTATGTCCATTTGAAGTACAATGAAGTATTTACCTTAGGCCACACCTTTACTATGAAAATATATAATCTCCATTCACAGTAAGAAAACAAGTGAGGACAGGCAGGGGTTCTCATCAGCTAACAGGTTGAACTAGTGGAACTATGAGGGCTGTGCATTAAAAACAACCCCCCAAAGGCAACTATTTGGCACTTGGGGGTTTTTTTACACTATCTACGAGATACTTAATGTCACAAGAGTGGATGTTAGGCATTTAGCAAACTCTGAAAGTAAATACTTAGATGAGTTACCTGGAAATCAAGACCCTCCTTGTGAGAGGATGAGCATGTGCAAGGTTAAGTCCATCAGAACCGGCTCTGGACTGTGCTCCTGAGCAGTGACTGACCAAAGACAACGGAAACTTGAAGTGTGCTAGAAAAAAAAAGAAGGATCAGATTATTTGAGCTCAAAATGTAGAAATCGTAAATGAAAGGAGCAGTGGTAGGTGTGTGCATCACTATTTAAGGAATCTGGTGCTTAGTGCCCAGATTTCCAAGGGCTTGATAAGAGCAGAACTGAAATGCAAGCAGAGGAAGAGTGTGAAATGTTGCAGATTACAGGAGAATAGGGACCAATGGAAGCCAGTCATACTTCTCATGTCTATTATGTGTGCTGTGAAAATGATTTACCTTAGATTTACCTTACTAGATCACAGCCCAGCCCAGTATCTCCATTTTGAGAGATGTTACAAAAATACAAGTATTTCTTTATTCAGCTTCACTTTCCCTAAGTTCTTATTGCCTCAGCAGAATGAGGAACAATATTGATGATCATGGGCAGCAAAAAACAAGTTAGAAGTTAGAGAAAGAGACAATCAGAAAGTAGAATCAGACATGGGACCACATTCATTTATGCTGCTTTTCTTGCAAATTTATTTTGGCTTTTCCAACAAAGACAGAAGGAAATATTCATCATGTTGCATTTGTCAAAAAATAAATTTTGTAGTTACCTGGGATGAATTCAGTTCATCCCTTTCAGCAGAGGATACACTATTTTGCTTTTATTTCTATATCTAGAAAACCGGAGAGACTTATACAATGATTCTGACAGCACACAGATTTGTAATATTTCAGGAGCTCAAGATCTTGAAGATTCATTGCAACAGTTCAGTGAAATCTTTGTAGAGGAACTTTAAATATAGGATTTTTTCATGTTATTAGTATTGAAAAGACAGTTACTATCTCTTGCTGTATACTTATAGAGAAAACTTCACAGGAGAAGATACATGGCAGCTTGGGAAAATTATTTTCCCTGAGACAATCTGGATACCTCAAAGTCTTTACTCCCAGGGGTGTAAAGAATGCAGGAAGGAGGAAAAATAATTACTTACCCTGCACAAAAAATGTAAATAAACAATAGCAAAATGTAAATGTACAATCAAGGCATTTTTAGAGCAGGTAAACTAAAATATTATGAATCAAACAAGAAATCATTATACAGCATTAGGCTAGTGTTTCCATTTCTGCACCAGCTTGTTACAGGCTGTCTCAGTCCAGCTTTTTTGTTGACAGATTTTTACCTCATTTTCAGTTCATTTCACTGAAAAAAAACCTAATGTAAAAATGGAAATATCCTTCAGTAAAACTGCAAATTCTCCTGATAAATATTAATTCCCCCTTCTTTAAAAGGTGCTTGTTTGAGGTATTATGAGTAGTAGCTATGTGTGTTAAATCTCTCATTCTTTGTACCAGCTTCTTTAAAAAAAAATAAATCAGCCAATGAAAAGTGCCTAGACTGACGCTGTCTCCCTCGGTTAATCCAAGGCCAGGAGAGGGATAATTTGATTAAACTGAGACCCTAATTTATTTAGCTTTAGTTCTGGATCAACCTCTTCTTAATAGAGTGCTGTCGTCTCCAATTGTTTGATGAAAATTAAAGTGACATAAATACCATGGGACTTTTTCAATCTGATTAGTCAGCTAACTTGCATCAATACTACCCCAGCCATCAGGCGCTGGCGTCCTTCCTTTCACCAGCCTTACTAACAACTGACAAGTTCTCCTTGAAGCCCGGGCACCCACGCTGCCACTCAGACCCCCACACTTAACCCATCATTCCTCCTCAATGGCTCTTGTTTGACAAGGTGCCCACACCTTTTTCCATTGCTGTTCATCAGACAAAGCTAAATATTGTTTTATTAGCAATCAATAGCCTGTTAATCCCAAACGATTTCACAAATCCACTGAGCTCCCAAGCTGATTAAAAACGTTTGGGGGTTTTTTTGGAGGTTTTTTTTGGTTTGTTTTTTTTTTTTTAAGCTGCTAAATTTCAGATGGATTTTCACCTCTCCTCCCAGCCCTCGCACTCTGATATGGGACATTGTAGCTGGTAAGCAAAGCCACAAAAGCAAAAAGAGCTCTGTTGTCTTTAATGTTGCCTTTAAGTGGACGTATGCAAATGTCAAAGTTTCACAGTTTAAATATGAGCAAACCTATGCCACCAAACTCTCAGCACATTTAGTAGCTCCTCCACTTTCAATCCATCAGTTTGCAACTTAAGAATACAAGAGCTTCTGAGCCTTCTCCTTTCTTTTTACAGCAATATGGTAAATTCTTGCTTAGTCTGTGGGCAGGGAGACCAAGAAGTGAGAGAGAGAAGTAAGCTTCTTTGATTTACCATACATAAACAGCTAACAAAGCTGGCTGGTGCACTATTGAACCATCTACCATTCATGTCCGAGTCACAGACAAAGACTTGGTGGACTGTGATGATACCTATGTTTGCATGTTGGATCGTGGGTAGATCTTCTGAAAGGCACAAGGGGAACAGCATTACAAACACACTTCCTCCTGGATCTACCCATCCTTGCTCACACCCACTGTCTGCCTGTCTTGCCTTGGAGACACTGATTAGGAGAGCTGGTGATATAATTAATGATAGTTTACTAATGTGATGCAGCATAAATCAAGGTCAAGGCAGACAGGAAGTGTGGACAGGCATGCACTGAGCCTCTGAAGCACCCAGGAGCACAATGCTGACTCTCAAGACTTGGTGAGCTGGCTTTGCATGTCTAGGTTTTATTCTTACCCATAATTAATTGTTGCTGTAGGTCTGCTCCCTCTGCAACAACAGGGAAAGAAGGGTTGTGGGCAAGCTGATGCCTCAGCAATGTTGCAAATACCCTGCCTGAAACAAATCTTGAAATGGATAGTCTTGACTCTTCAGTCAACTTAACTCTAGGACAAGTTCTTGTTGACATTGAAGGACTTATCTAAAAGCAAAAGCAGCCCAACACACATTTTATGCTTTTTGTGCTGGGTTTTAACATACCCAGACTGTGTTTTAAGTAGAAAGGGAAAAGTTATTTCAGCTGATACAGTCCTCTGGGAAGTCTGTTGAAACAAAATGTATATTTCCTAAAGCATCAGCCTTGAGAACAGAGTACGAGTTCTGAAACAGACTGCAGATGTAAAGTCTAAAAGGCAACATTTCAAATCAGTAACTTGCAAAAGTCGACATAATTATTGTGAAAATAGCTGCTTGTTAAATAACTACTGTTAAAATAGCTCCAGATTTGGCTGTTCAGAGTCTGTTTCAAATGAGTCTTCCATATAAGCTCGGGTGTTTTGTAAGCTCTTCTGAAACTCTTCTTTCAATAATTTTTTCTGTTAGGATAAATATCTATCCTATCAAAAATATTCATCAAAACACTAGAACATAATGGCAAAACCCCCACTATCTTCTAGTAATTTTAAAAAAAAAATTGATATTTTAAATTGCAGACACATTAAATGGAACATGCAAGTTTCTGCCAAGGCAAATAAAGCAGCAACTGTTTGTTACTCTCCCTTTGGCTACTGTGCATGACCCCACTGCATTTGCCAGTGGCTAAAAAGGGCCTCAAAGAATGTTTTTCAGTTTTGTATTTTATGAAGTTATAAATAAAAGTTAACAAAAAAAAGTACTAAAATTAATACTCATCCAAGTAAGTACTTACTGTAGTTTAAAATTCCTCTTTAAATCCTCTATTTCTAAGGCGAAGGATGGTAACTTTAGAAAATTATTGTTGATTCAAGTTGTGAACAACTCTACTGCTCTTGAATTCTAGGATAAAGCAATATGTATTTTGTGTCAAGATAGGGGATTTTTTAACTATATCTGCAGATATATTGTGCAATAGCATTTGCTGTTCGAAGTAGAAAAAAAAGTTTGCTATTTGTTCATAGAATTATTTTTGTGTAATAACAGCAGAAATGCCATTGATACCTCAATCTCCACCTAGTCATTCTGTAAAGAGTATTTGAACATCTGAAAACACGCGGGGAATGAAACCTGAAACATTGTCCTCGACAGCACAGTAAGAAACACACCATCATCATAAAGAGGTGCCAAAGACTGAAAATCAGGACGAGTTCTTGCTGCACTGTGAACTCTGGGTATGTCCAGACCACAGCAGTCTCTGCAAGCCAGCTCAGGTGTTGAAAGGAGTTGATACAGATCAGCATGAAACTCCACACTCTTTAATGCACCATGGACACATAGCTTTTCAGTTCTTGCTCAGAATACTTGACCTTAATGTTTTGCTTTTAATATGTTAGTTTTTATAGGGGAAAAAAATTAATGAAGTTATTCAGGAAAGCAGAAGACACAAATTTGCTGTGTAACCTACATTAATTCTGGGTTACAGCCTTGACTGTATGTCATGACTGCAGTGGCTGCATCTACAAAGCATTTTGTTTTGTGCAAGAACATCTTCAGCTAGACCAGTGTGCCCAGAGCCCTGTCCAACCTGACTTTGAATGTTCCCAGGGATGGGGCATCTTAGCCTCTTTGGGCAACTTCTTCCACTGTTTACCACCCTCATCATAAAACATTTCTTTCTTATATCTAGTCTGAATTTACCCTCTTTTAGTTTATAACCATCACCTCCTTTCCTATCACTAGAGGTACCTGTAAAACATCTGTCCCCATCTTTCTTATAAGCCCCCTTTAAATATTGAAAGGCTGAACTTATTGTGCTGCATCTCTGGCTTCTGCTTACTGATCTGCCCCTAAGACATTATGTAAACATAATATTTTTTGCTGTCAGAATGAGCGAGCTATTATTCCGGTGTTCTTCCCCAGAGGAATAATCCCTGTGAATCATTACAAGTGGCCACAATTCAGAATAATTCCTCTAAAGTTTCGCTGGTGCCAGGGGTCACCTGCCTCTGCAAACTGAGTGTTAGTGATGCCTGTGCACTTGTACAAAATTGAGGTCACCCAGCTTTTTTATTGGGACTCTTTGTCTGGCAGTCAAATCCTACAGCTGGAAGCTGAGGCAGATGCTCAGCAGCTGTTGTCCAAGTTACATGTGCAGGAAGGAGATTTACTGTTTTGTTCAAGTTCTCCAAAGCAACGGTTCATTTCTCTGGCAACATTCAGGGCACACTGGAGACAGCAGTTATACAGTTTTGCTTTTAATTGATCAGGAAATTTTGTTTCTTAACCATGGGTTTGGGTAGTAATAACTTGGTTTATTTAATGATCATATCATCTGCATGCTGAAGTGTTGTTTTCTGAACTTTAAACCCCCAGAACTGAATAACATGACACTCAGAGAAGCTTGAGATCAAATCTAAATCCAGATCCAGGGTAGAATTTGAGTCAACAGTGAACTGTCAAACAATTTCATCTGGATGTACAGTAATTCAATAAAATTAAGATTGAGTCTCAATGGTTTATTTTGACTTCCAGCTTCCGTTCTTAGAAATACCTGACAGTAAATGATTCTTCTATAATATTATTTTCACTTTTGTTCCCTAGAAAAAAATCTGTGATAGCAAAACCATGAAAGATTCTGTCTTCAAAAACCCTCAAAAAATGAGAATTACCAGTTTCGTGTTTCCATTACAGTAAGCTTGCTGCAACACTACTGAACTAATACTTTGCTATGTTATCCCAAATCTGTCTTCCTGAGGAGCTGTCCTGATTATCTCTTATCAGCAACAGCGGATAAAGTTGTCTTGGTCTTCTGTTTCCTGTTTTCCTTGCCCGCTTGCTTTATTTCTGTTCTGCTAGGTACAGGGCTCTCTGCTTGCCTTCTAGGAACCAACTCATTTTGAAGAGATGTTACCAAAATACACCAGCAAATCAGGGTGGGGAAAGCTTTACTCAATATGTGGCTTGAGCTCCTTAAATGAGAAGGTGCACCACCCTTCAGTGAACTCCTAATTTGTATAAAGCACCAGAGGACACTCTATAACAAGCAACAACTTTTATAGGATCATAGAATGCTTTGGGTTGGAAAGGACTTCGATGCTCATCTTGTCCCAACCCCCCTGCCATGGGCAAGCACACCTTCCACGAGACCAGGTTAAAGCCCCACACAATGTGGCCTTCCAGGGCCCTTCCAGGGATGAGGAAGCTACAGCTTCCCGGGGAAACCTGTGCCCATGTAACTTTCTATATATTTACATATATTTTCCCATTCTCCCTAATTACTCTCACAGACCACTATGGTTCCTTTTAAGTGCACCGATTCTCATTTTAAAAAGGAGTTGCTCTTCTTATTCCTAGGCTTTCATGAAAAGATTGCTCTAGTCTTTGTTTTTCTAATAATCAGGAACCCTTCTTTTCTACTTTCCAGAAATTTCCGTGTTGCTGAGTTGCTGCCACCCAGCATTTGGGGTGGTGAGAAGGAATAACTGGGTGACCTCACATATGCATTAGAAGCTTCTAATGACAACTGCATGTGTTGTCAGTGATGGCTTTGGAATCTAAACAGCTATAAAATGGTCAAAATTCCTGAAGTCTTTACACAAGGCTTCACTGGAGTCTGAACTCACTACCTGTAAAAGCAGATCATCCTGCAAAGCTTCCAAAATATTTTAGCAAGGAATGCATAGCTGGAAAAACACTCCAAATGGTTTGGACTTTCCACTTTTTCTGTATGTTCTGGGTGAAACCGAGAGCAGATTCTGCTCCTAGCAGGCAAAATGACTTTGGTGCTGTGCTCTTCTAAGTAGGTGGGCACAGGAATAATTTTGTTCCTTTTGTTCCACATTCGTGGCGCTAAACGAGATGCTTTCTCTGTACCAGGGATGCTCCACGAAACTTCTTCCTTTTCGACTGTGAACGCAGGAGGGCAGTGCAGTTCCAATTTGGATTCAAACATCTCTGGAGCAGCTGGTCTTAAGGAAAGCTCAGCCCAAGTCCAAGTAAAGCCTCCAATTCCAGTTAAAGGAGTTTCTGCTCTTTCCTTCATTACTACATTTGGCAACCCAGCTGTAGCCAGACTTTTTTAAATAATTGCATCTTCCCCAACCTCCGCATGTGCAGCAAATATACATACTGCCAAAGAAAGGCAAAAACAAAAGAAGGATAAGAAGGAGAGAAAGGAAGGCAGTGGAGGAGAAAAAGTGGGAAGAAAGGAGGGGAGGAAGGAAGAAGGGGAGAGAAAGGGATGAAGGAAAAAAAGAGGGGGGAGGGGGGATTTTGAGATGGGGTTTGAGATTAAAATAAAATAAATAGAGTTGCTGTTGCATTTATCTATACCACACATAAACAAGCTGCTGGACTCACAGGCATCAAAAAAAGTCAAGTCAGGATGGCAACTCATGTACAGTTCTAAATATACCTTTGAAATTGTACTTGCAGTATAAACAGTAGCTGCATGATTTTAAAAAGTGTGAAATAGGTAAAGGAAATTTAAAAAATTTTTTTCCTGGTAGCTCTGGCATATTTCATCTGATCCCTGCTGCTGGGTCACAGCCTCCTCATTCAAATTTCCTCTGTAAAATGTATTTCCACTGTCACATTCTGTCTTTTACTGTATTCATTTCAGACTGGTTCTTCCAACCAAATTGCCTGGTAAATGACTAGTAAAGACAAAATAGTCACTGAAGTAAATGAGTAGTTTGGGGAAATAAAGATTATCTGGTGAAATAATTTGGGGTTTTAAACACTTTTTTCCCCCCAGCACATTGACGCAAAGTCAACTCTTTTGCATGAACAAATGTCTGTTGTTAGCAGGACACTGACTTTAACCAGGCCCTTCCCTTGTGCAGAACCTTGAGTTTGGATCCCATCACACACCACAGTGCTAAGAAACATTTAGAACATGGGCTGCATGAGATGGGTGATGTTTTACCAGCAGGACCACACCCCATGCCCAGCATACACAGGATCTCACAGAATCTCACAGAGTAGCCACAGCAGCAGAGATTTTGTGGTGAAACAGTTCTTGAGCAGGAGATTTCAATTCTGTGGGTCAAGCATTTGTGGCATTTCCTAGTCTTTTTCTGTTTGATCCTTTTGACAGGTGATTTTGTTTCCTTGGGAATATATATACTCATAGAGAGATATACAGAAATTGGAGAAATCATTGAGTATATCTGCAACCATTACTTTATTCTGTTATTTTATGAGCATTTCTAGTTAACATTTTGGTGAGTTAAATAAAAATAGCAGAAGATATACTAGTAGAATAATCACCTTCACAAACACCTCATAAGATATATAATATTTACAACAACAAACAACAACAACAACAATAATAATGATGATGATAATAATAATAAGCTTGTTTCTGACAAAAGAGGACGTACCCTGCTTCTGTTTCTGGTTTCACAGTCCTACCACACACTGACACATTCCCATATGAATGAAAACCCAATTTATCTGAAAACTAAACCTGCAAAGAATGGATCAGCCAGGTTGGTATCTGTGCTGTCTCAACACGTGGCTAAAAATATCCCGGTAAAGGAGGAGAGGTGGGATGGTGCTGCTAAGGGCAGGAAGGGAGGAAGGCAGGGAGGGAACTGCATTTATGAGCAGCATCTTCAGTTTTGCCTGGTATAAACCTGAGGCCATAACCTGAGACCAACTTCCACCGAGTTCAAGGGAGTCACAGCACTCTGAGGGCCTTTCACTGGGGCCACTGACTTATAAAGACTTTCAAAAAAATTCTAGATCCACTAAAAAAATCAGATTGAAGATATCGAGGTAATAACACAGTGTGTATTCCTTCTTCTGAAAGCATTATTTTCCAGTGAAGGTGTATGTGGCATTAAAGAAAGAAAGAAATGGCTAAAAGTGAAGTGGTAAAAGAAAAGAATCACAGGAAAATCAATAGCCTCAGGGGGAAAAAAAGTAGAAAGAAAAGATGGCTGATATTGAGAAGATTGACTTCAAAAAGAAATACTTTAAGAAACTGAAAAGCATTTATGAAGCCAGTACTTACTGAAACTCAGTTGCACTGGTATAAAAATATGGAACAGCTCCCTCTGCCTTTTCTTTTGTAACTGTCTTGTCACGTGCAAAGCTGACAAAATAATCAAAGCAGTCACTGGAAAATTATAAATAAATTTTGGAAAGAAAGGAAGAATTTTGAAAGACTGAAACTTACTTTCTTTGAAGAAAGAAACTAGAATTCTGAAAGACTGAATGCTAGAATTTTTTAATCTGCATTCCTATCAATAGTGTTACTCACTGCTGCAATATATACTGCTAATTAATATTCTCTATGTAGCCACTTATGCAGCCAATACCATTTCAATAAATAAGTTCTAGCCTATCAAATCTATGATTGGTTTTGAACTTGGACTAAAACCATTGTATCAAAGTGAAAAATGATACAAGAACTTATACACAGCGAAAAGCATTCAGCAAAACATTAGAAATTCAGTGACATCAGTATTGTATTTTTTCAGCAAATCGAGTTATTTTGTTTTCTCAGAGAAAAATAATGATGCCTGAAATGCCTGATTTTGTTTTTTGTTTCCCACTCCGCCCCCCCAGATAGCAAGCATAAAGGTAAAGAAACTTTTATCAACTTCACACAAAATCTTCATTAACATTGCTGTCAACTGCAATTCTCTACTAAAGGATTTTCTATTCTTCCATAGTAATACATGGTGAAAAAATAACATTTTCACTATTATTGGGTTGGTTTTGGAAAACACGAGAGATGGCAGGGTGGCAAGACTAGTTTTTGGGCTGGATCATCCTTTTGTAGTATCTACTTTTATTGTGACTACTTTTGTTACCACTTATTCATGGATTTAAATAGCAGAAATCTTCATGTGCATGCAATGAGCAACCAGTTATTGCAAATAATTTTACTAAACTATAGTATTTGAGCTTTTACAGAGTGGCTACAATAATTCATACTTTTGCAGTTTTTTGGGGGACTTTTTTTCATTCTGTCACAGTAATGATAACATTTTTAATTGTTAATCAGATTTGGAGAGGGAGTTGTTCTTTTTTCTGTAAAAGAAATGTGAAAATTAATCTTTCTCTCCTTCTCTGTTTTACTGGCCTAATTCTGATTTCATTTTTAATCTCTGTGAAACCTCTACTGATGTATAAGGACACATCAGAAAAAAAAACAACTTGAGCCACTTTTTATAAAGCACCCTTAGAAGCAGATTTATTCAAAATGACAGGATGGTGTATTTCTTTTGGTATTTCAGGCAGAGCATTCCTGAAACATCCTTGGCCTCCCACCATCTTCAGGAAGCCAGTTGGACAAATGGGAAGGTTAGCAAATAATAAATATCAAGAATATTAGAATAATGAGATCATTGCCTGGCAGACAAACTATTTTGAAAACTAAGATCCCAGCTACATCTCCTGCACAGCCAGAGGATATAACTGAGATAAAGGGATGACTGTACAGAAATATGCCCCCAAATCCTATAATCCATTTCTCCATAACTATTTCCAACCATCAGAATGTACAAACAAACAAACAAAGCAATCTGACCTTAGTAGAAAAGATAAAGTGAACTGCAAACAAATCTCAAATTCCGTCCTCCCTCATCAAACATGCTCAAAATGCCCTCTGCAGCCCATGCTGAGAGGAGAGGAGAGGAAAACCCAGCCAGCCAGCTCTGCAAAAACACCCTGGGGACCACGAAAAACCTCAACAGTGGGATGAAAGAAGGTGCCATATCAATTCCATTTCCATTCATCATTGTTAAGCTTCGAGTTTAAGAAAGTTTCATTGCCCATAAATACTCGGATCATAAGCAGCTGCACATGATATCATTCAGAGCCTGGTTGCATAACCCGTATTTCCCCTGAGCTTTGTCCCTAAGCTGCAGCCTGACAGGCATCAGCCAGACCCAACTTGTTGTTTTAAAAAAGCTTGGGCAGCGTTTTTACGTTTAGCAGCTGAACCAAACGTCACAAAAGCGGCTGAAAAGAATTGGTAAAAGGTTAGGATAGATCGACTGTTTCCAAATTGGAATACTAATGATGATCCTTAATGAAGCCTGACAGTACAATCTGTTTCTTATTGTTCCCTAAGTGCTGGCTGCTGATCATATTCACTGGCTTTAGGTGACGGGGACAGACAGGGACAAATGGGCCCCACTGGTGAGCAGGACTGTGCACAGCTGATCTTTCAACAAGGATTAAATTCATTAAAATGATTCTCCCATCAGAAGAATCAATCTTTTGATTTGTTATCATCGTAGTGGTTATTAATTTTGAATGATGTCTAATTGGTGTCACTACTGTTTGGGTCAGCTATCTTAGTAATCTTCTTAGAAAGCAGTAAAGAATACATAATTTTAGTAGCTTCAGGGAGCAGGGGAGTTGAAGGAGGGAAAAAATACCCAACTTGATTTAATACCTCTCAATAATGTCAAAGAACAATGGAGAAAGCAGGCAAAATACCTGCCAGACCCAACTGGTGAAAACTGACTTTGCTTTATTAATTCCACCACTTTTAATAAAAAATTTGTTTCTCATAAGGCACTTTCTCATAAGGCACTTTCTCATAGGGGTAGTCTTACATAAATGTTTTATTATAACACTGATAATAAACATAATTGGAAATACTTCATTTTCTGGGCAAAGACCATATGCTCAGGGCTGGAGAGAACTCAGGGGGAAGCCCAGACTGATCAAGCAGGTCATTACTAGACTTCAGAGGCAGAACTCGCACAGGTTGTATGGCCTTAGCTCCACAAACAATATCTCACAGTTCTTCTCACAACCAGTCTTTTGAAACCAATGTCAATGACCACAGAATTAGGATTGAGAGGATCTGGTCTGCTACTCAAATTTTTAAGGTATTTAAGCACCAATGGGAGTCTAGAAGAGGTCATGGAAGCACCTGTATGTCGAGCAAGGTTGTTCATCTGCCTGGTTTTGCTGTTTGGGCTGCGTGTCTTACCTCGACAGCCAGGTGCTCCAATAATGCCTAAACCATCCCTGCAAAGTGGATGTGGGGTTTCTTGTGTGTTGTTTAGATTCAAGCGACAGAGTAAGAGAAAGGCCACTTTCTGTGCCTTAGAACAACAGAGACCTTAATGAGGTGAGGACAAAGCTGCCTCTGACAGAGCTGGGATATGACAGATTATTTCCTCCTGTTCACTCTTGAAACAAATATATGGCTGCCACAGATAATCTGAAGGAGAGCTAAAACCTGAATCTTGGATATTCAAACAACTAAAGCCCCAGAGACTTCCACTGCAGCAAGTGATATCCAAATCTCTCTCAGAGGAGAACAGGGAAATAATTCTTGGTTTATGTTAATTTGTCTTCTACACATAGGAAAATGTTTCTCTCTTACCTATCTATCATCATAAATACACAACAGTGGCAACATGACTTTGTGAATGGAGCAGTTCATGTGGGAAGGCACCTCTTTCATCAGTGTAATAGGTGTTTAGATGATATACACCCATATAATCTAACACATTTTGGGGCTGAATGGGTTACCACCCTCTTCCCTGCAGCTGGCAGTGGGAGACATCACTCTCTTTGCAAAGCCACTGTTTCACCATATCTTTCTCCAGCCCCACAACCAGCTGTCTCATTGGAAAAGGAAATGTGTTGCATGACAAATCACAGTGGTTCAATCCTGCTTTCTCATGGAAGATCTCTTCTGCTCTAAGTCATCACAATTGCTGTAATTCACCTGTTTTACCTAAAACCTCAGTTAGGTTGGAATAATAACACTTGAGTAAAAATTATTCCCACACATTAGCTCTTTGGAGTCAACAGCAAAACCATCAACCCAGGATCATACATCCACTACATTAGATGAAAACCAGACCTTTTACAATCTTAGCTACATTTTGTAAGAAATTCTGCTTAACTTGATCTTGTCAGGCTTTACTATGGGCCCCAATTCCAACCAATCATCTTCATAACTCAAGTAGTAACAAGAGATTAAAACCCCATCTTTCTAATTCCTCACCCTCCAAATGGTCATTCTTTAGAAAGCATTCTGTAAAAAAGCAAGATAAACCTAAACCAAATTACAAGTCATTATAATAATAAATAAAAAACTTTTAAATGATAGAGCCCAAATTGTCACTCAAGTTTGGGTAGCTGGACCATCCACACCTGGGTCATATTTCATAGGCTAAAGGCATTTATACTCACTTGATGAAGTTTCTTTTTATCTTTTCTCCACACACATTCCCCCTACTTGTTCTTCTGTGTTTGGTTAGACTGGGCACACTGATCTTATTCAACACTGTTAATAACTGTTTAGACAAGGAGTTAAGTTACAGATTGTAAAATCCAACTATTGTTCCTGTTCCCAGCACTGATTCGAGATAGATCTATCTATCTATGACTGTGGATAGATTACATTCCTGCTGTTTCCTTTCCTTTTTTTTTTGGCTTGAATATCCTGTTCTGCAAAATATTTTTAAGCAAATGAAGCTGAACATCATTACATGTGCTCCCACAAATACATTTTTTTAGACAATCACTCTAGCTTTTTTTGTATTACTCTTTTTGAAACGGATAGGGTGCATTTCTAGATTGGGTGGAACCTAAGGCTACAGACTAATATCCAGTGGGACAACACCAGCTCCTAACTGTCATATCTAAGACTAGTATTCTATCAATTTTTTTTCATATCTGCAGTCAGAAGAGAAAAACAGGTTAAAAGAATCTCATCAAAATGTGTATTGAGAATTTTATTTCCACAATGAGAAGAGTCTGAGACAAAAAAAAAAAAAGAAATTAAAATATTTTGAAAACTATACAACTATACATTATTTACTTAGTCTTTGAACCATGCTTGAGCTTAAATCTTCCTATATTCGTTTTAGAGACACAGCTGTTTTGATTCGGATTTCAAAAGTCCTCTAAGTATGAAAGTGTATTTAAAGCAAGCACATTAAAGAATCCATTTCTAAATTCAGTTCTTCAAAATATCTGTGTTGCATTGCTATCTGCCCAAATATATCTAAATATAACACTTCCCATTCTTCCTTGCAAACATGCTGTCATTAATGTAAACCTCATAGCTGCCTTGTAGCTAAAAGCTGTTTTACACAGAGTGAGGCCACAGCACAGATTTGCCACAGAAAATCCAAATTGCAACCACTAGCACACCAGCTGTTTAACAGCCTGAATCAAATCAGTGTTTTAGTGCAAGGTGGAATAAACATCTTCCCCCTCATGACAGCAGTGAATCCAATAGTTACATTTTTGTAAACATATTACTGAATATATATTCACTTTATACACACACAAAGTTTTACTCCCGAGAGCTGTATTAGTCCTATAAGGCTGTGTAAGTGCCTGTCTTTTCTTCTCTAAATCCTGCTCAAAACCACTGTGGACTTTTTCACACCCAACAAAGAAAATAGCTGTGTTATCCATAACACCCAACCTCTCAAAGGCCCAAAAGATCTAGGAACACACACACACACAAAAATTAGAGAAGAAACCCTGCAACCCAGATGAGGAAGGAGATCCAACAGCTGTACTCAGTTCTTAAAAGTTATGAATATCTCTGGCCACCTACGTTATAAACTCTTCTCCAAAACAGGACAATTTAAATTGGAGATTTTTATTGTTTCAGGATTCCCCCTCCAATCACCGACTGAATATTTGGAGATACTGCTCCAAACAGCACAAGATCAGAGGCCTCCAACAGCTTTTTCCTTTGTATCAGACCTGACTGTAAAATTGCCACTTACTTTACAAGCTCTAAAAAAAAAAAAAAGAAGTCAGATAGATCTTGAGAGGCATAACTACATCAAAGGAAAGAAACATGGGAAGAGAAAACTCGTGTGTACACTGAAAACAGAGCTTAAATAGAGCAAAGCTAAAGTACTTGTGGAGAATGCTCTCCTCTCTCTCCAGCGACCATGATTTCCACACAACCTATTTGGATACTGTCAGATTTTTGTAAAGGGAACTCAGTTTCTAATGGCGGTTTTTAGTTTATATGGAGACAGGCTTTCTGGAATTCCCCATCTCCACACTCTTTTTGTTCCCCTAAATACTTTCCCCGCTGCAAAATGCACTGATTCCAAACAACCATAATGACTAAGTCCTCTAGCAAATGCCTTAAGTACCTGATTTTGAATAACACCTTGTCCAAGGAATTGGTCCGTTGTTAACCTTTAACCCTGTATACTGCCATGCAGGAGGAATCCGCTTAAAATCCTCATTGTAAAGATACACAAGGAGTAGCATTAAGGCTATTTGACCTCAGGATTTTCTGAAGGCAACTTTTGGATGTAATTTTCTCACATTTTTTTGCATTTGCAAATAACTCCTTAAACAAGAAATCTAAATGGACTTACTTTTCATGGCGCATTTTTTCCCATTTTGTGATCCCAGTGAGGGAACTGAGAATTCTTTCCAGGAAAAGTTGTAAACAATTTAGGGTTCAGAAGTGCCTAAGAAGGAAGCTGTATTTACTTTCCCTGGAATGGGAGACATAAGCTGTTTTTGACAACTGATCTTTCTGTTAATAGAGTTATCCCAAGGGACCAGAAATCAATCACTGGGAAAAGTGAAAATCTTGGTATAGAAAGATTTTGGTATGCCCTATGCATGTCACTGGAAAAAACTGTGTATTTCCGACAGGTACCATAAAAATTTTATCTAATAAAACATGGCCATCTAGAACAAATTAGAGAATATAATTTGCAGCCAGATAAGGAAATTTGCTTGAGAAAGAAGCAATTATAATTCTGCTATATCACAGGTAGGTCTCTTTGAATGAATAAGAAATCAGACTTACATCAGTTATATCTAGACTGCAAGAGTGAGGTTGGTGGAAGGAGCTGGGAAATGTATATACACCAAGTTACAAGGTAGGATGCAGAGTTACAACTTTCCTCTGGTGGTGCTTGTTAGAAAGCACCATCAACACTACAACATATTTTGGTGTCACCTTCTCATTAACCATATTTCCAACCACTCTGCTGAAACCATGACACTGAAAGAGGCCAAGGCACAGTAGGGTGGCTGCTCCACAGACCCTCCTCTCCCACCTGCTTATGGGCCACATCATGAGACACAGTTCAGGACAAAACTCAGCTGGCTCAGGCTGGATTCATAGTCTGGATCTTCAATGTTGTCTTACTTCATCTCTTGATTAGGCATCTCTTCTCCTCAGAAACATTTCACTGTGTTAGTGAGCAGAACACAGGATTTCTTTAGGCAGCACAGAATTCCATGCTGACAGTTCTACAACATTCTTAAAGACATTCTAGTAGCCTGGGAATAATATATTTGTTTAGCACGGTGGAGGACTATCTTCAAAATAAAGGAGGGCAAAAATGGATTCTCTTTTCTGTGAATATGTCTGTTTCCGTGAAGGAATTTTAAAACTACTTGCATGTAAATAGATCCCAGAATAGATTACTCTATTAGATTAGATTTCTTGCAGCTGTAGATAGATCCTAGCATCTGAAACTCAAAGAGAAACTCTCAGGGAGTCTGATTCATAAAAAGCTATGTGTGCTGTTTACAAGAGCAATTTGTGTTCCGGTTTTATTATTATTTATTCTGCATATGTGGGAAATAAATATTTTACAGTGAATTCCTCAAAACAGGTGTATGATTCATCTACCCCCGAACTTTTATTGGCAAAAATATTGAGGAAAACAGCAGGCCGAAAAACTTATTTTCCTGAAATCTAGAAGAAGTTGCTGTTTTAATTCAAACTGATATGAACCCTAGCAATATCATTCATTGTGCCATTTCTATTTTAGAGCCAAAGAAGTAGATTTCAAAGAGCATTTGCAATAAAGCAAGTTTAAATGGAATTCTTGAAGTTGCGGTATCACTGGTCCTTTGATTACAACCTGTGTGGAATTCAAGGATGCTTAGCAGTTGAAGGGTTCCTTTCCAAAATACAAATGAACATTACCTGGGAAATATAACTGCTGCTAGGTAGGTGATGATAGTCCCTGGACAGAAGTGAAGGCATATCCTCCTTTCTCTCCCAGCCTTTGAGATTCACCCTTCTGGGGTACAAGACTGGCAGCTGCTTAAGTGCACTGTTGACAGCACATCACCTGGCAGCTCGTTAGGTCATCCAATGGAAATCAGCACGGGTGGATTCTTAATTTAATTACATTTTAATTTCATGTTTACTGCCACTGTTTCTTCCCTCAACATGTATACATTACTATAGCTCATGTGTTTCTCTCCACTGGAGCATAGATACTTTTTCATACACACATTCATTCGTGAACACTGCATTTTTATACTTTCTTGACCAAATCAAAGTGCAACCTCTTACTTGAATGCAGCATGTACTCTCTTCAAAGTGCCAGAAGTAATCATCCACGTGTTAAAGAAAAAAAAAAAGCGAGAAACAAAAAAAAGAAACACACAGAAAATTTATTTTGAAACTACACTCTTAGAAACAATTCTTTTGCTCCCACTTGTGGCAACTACTGCCAACGTTGTTAACTGATCAAATATGTTTCCTTAAAATTTTAACAACATTTCTGATATGGTCTGTCCAAGTACAAGTAGGCTTTTTTTCCTACCATGTCTTTTGCATTCCTTTAGGTCTGTTGCATTTCATAAATTCAATATGCCTCACCTCCTCAGCTCTCAACTAAAACAGAATTATCAGCAACTGGAGGTGCTGCTGTTTCACTGGCATATCCATTAAAAGAAAATATATCTTTGCCCTTGT
This sequence comes from Lepidothrix coronata, assembly GCF_001604755.1. Classification (NCBI taxonomy): domain Eukaryota; kingdom Metazoa; phylum Chordata; class Aves; order Passeriformes; family Pipridae; genus Lepidothrix; species Lepidothrix coronata. The sequence goes on along the minus strand of NW_016690310.1, from coordinate 1,554,597 downwards.
TCTAAAGAATTCCTTCATCTTTCTGAGGATTTATGTTCTTGGTGAATATTTGGAGATTCTGGCTTCTGGGATTTTGAATAGGTCCAAACTTGATAAACTTTTCTCACCTTCTCATTATTTGAAGCAGCAGCATATAGAGACAAAGCATAAGGATAAAAAGACAGATCTCTTTATTATCTACAAATAGCACAACATTCCACCAGCAAGACTCCACTGGGCTATAGCCAATACAATTCAGATTCTCCCTATCGTATTCTCCAGGTTATTTTAGACGTGACTGAAGAGCAGGATGACAGACTGTAAAAAAACCCAAAAAATACATGCTCTATTTAAACCATTCTAGTATTTCTGGCTTTCTCCCTCCTTTACTCAATGCTTTTTAGCTCATACAAGATCCAGGCAAATTCATTACACAAAGCACAGGTTATCCCAAGAAAAAAGTGAACAAGAGAGTGTCCACAGGCCACCTCAGGTTACAACCTTAGTAAAGGTGATATATAAGCAGATGAGCAGGTGTCATTTATCTAGAACCCTTAGATTCAAGAGGATGATCACTGATCTGAATTTTCAAATTTTTAGACCCCTGTTTTATTTTCAAAAATCTTAAAGTAGAAAGGCACAAGAAAAGTTTAGCTGAAGAACTTTGCTTTAAAGATAGACATTTAGTTAGGGTCAGTCAGAGCAAACAGAGGAAGAACAGCTATGTGTGCATTAAACCTAAGAGGCTTTGCATATTGATATTTGTGGGCTCACTTTTGAACTCTTTACCCTTTAAACCTTTGTCTCAACATCCCCCACGTATAAGACGACAATCCCAACTCAGTCGTTTTAAAGATGAAATCAAACCTTCGAACTCCTTAAAAGCTACCTGGCCCCCCCGGCTTTCTGGCTTCTCCCCAAACAGCTCAATACTCTGGTGAGTTTCTTGAATTTTAAATAGTATTTAAATGAAGGACATTGCAGTTGGAGGTATTACTATTGTAATAAAAACAAAACCACACAACATCGCTCTTTTTTGGCAAAATCCTCAAATGGACCTTTAAGTTAGACTTACTTTAAAATACCTCCTTTCCTCTGCTGACTGGAGAAAATAAAAGCTGTCATTCATTGGGCATCTTCTATTTAATTTCGACACTTCTCAGATACTGTCCTCGTGTATTTCTACTATGTTCTGGGTTCCTCATACATGGAAGCAGCTGTGCTCCTCTATTTCATTGTTCATAAAGCAGAGATTTTAAAATTATTTTCTTGTCCTCTCTTAGTTTCAGTTCTTAGACTTCTGTAAGTTGACACCAAAGTCCTTTGGGGAAATACTGAAAATTGTTATAGACTTGGCACACATATTTATGTGTATGGAATTTTTACTGTTGATGAAATGAGTATACTTTGGGAAATTTTAGACAACCATGTAGCCAGGGTATCCACTAACAAAGTGTTCACATCACATGCTCTGGTCTGTGAATACCTTACTGATGTCACTCCACTTTTCTCCACTGACCTGGTGAGTAAACGCACTACAGTGCAGAGTTGCTTGCACAGTGAAGGAACTTTTTTAAAGAAATATCACTGAGTAAGAAAACTTAGACAGCAGAAAGATGTACCGAACAACTGAAACAGCCAAAGCCCCAGAGAGATCGCTCATCCCCAGAAGTGGTTTGTTTTGTTCTCACTGTGTATTTCTAGGCTGCATGTTCTTTCATGGAAGAGAGAGTGGGCTAGTTGTGATCAAGAGAAAAAATAGGCTAATCATAGTGCTTCACTTTGCATTTTATTCAAAAGTATGTGAAAAGTTCATATAAATGTTAAGTAACTGTCAATTAAACTCCCCCTTTGCCCTCTTGTGGCAATTTCCCAGGCAGCTGGGGTAGAGGGGGAAATCCCCATTTCAGTCCTGGATTGCTGTGTATGGCTAAAGATCAACCCAACTGGATTTATTAACTTCATATCTAGCAGCGAGGAGTTTGTGTCAGACCCACCACAGCCCTAATAGATGTCCTACTGGGCCACAAACACCAGTACAAATGGCACGGCTGCCAGCACAATCCCAACATGAATGGGCCTAAATTAGCCAGCGCCTAATAACCAGTTTACTAACACCTGTATTAGTGCTGCATCGCTGTGAGGAGGACTGCTGTTAGACAAGGCATAATCCCATAAGCTTGTCATTTGCATATCCCTCATTAGCTGATTAAAACCTGAAGGAGGCAGGTTTTTGCAGCCGGTGGGTCCATTCCGACGCTCCGGCTGCCTGGGTGGCTCGATAATGAAGTAGTGGTGGTGAATGTGAGGTTTATATGTATGGAAGGGATTAAGAGTATTAGAGTTTGTGTGAACCGATGTTGCCATATTCTTTCTACTGGATCACAGTAATTGGATGGGAGGAGCATGAGTGGATCCGTTAGTTTTGTCTGTTTGCCCAGGAGCTGGGTGCTAGAGATTCAATTTTGCTTCCTTTTGCTCCTTTGCTTTTGTGAAGCACAGTGCTTTGTCTCGGCAAGCCCTTGGCACCTCTGTACACTACCCAGCTAAGGCGATTCAGCCACAAAGAAGAGACAGGCAGCATAAAATGCAGCCGAGACTCAAGTGCTACTTGAGGGCAGCACAATCCTGCACAGCCCAATCCTGGGAGAGAAAGTAAGAGATAATTGAAATCTATAAACACCTCTGGAGCCTTTTTATTATTTTATTAGTTCTCCACATTTGGGCTTAACAAACCTCATCATCAAAGAAGCCGTGAGCTCCTTACAAGAAAACTGAATGGCTTGAAATTTCACTGACTTAAGAAGCAATTGTTGGGATTATTTGCTGGGCTTGCATAATTCTAATGCAAAAAAAAAAATCCATTTCCTACGTTATTTGTACAGCTGGAGTAATCACATTGTGTGACTGATGATGTAAAAAAAAATATGCAAGCCTGTCTCTCTCATAGTGCCAACAATGCATCTTCAGCCACAACAGGAAGAAAACACACTAAAACAGTTCAGGAAAGCCTGATGCCAGTGATAGGCTTGGCAGGCTCTGGAGGAACAAGTTATGTGCAATAGACATTATTAATAGACATTAATTAGATGGGGGGAATATTTTAGGCATTCTAACATGGCCATGTCATTTCCACAACAATTTGGAGAAAGATTTCTTTTGTTCAGGATAGCTAAATGTTTGAAAAATTACTATGTGAATGAAGCTGTGGGACACAGAGAAGATGGGACTATTCAAATATAATAATAACAATAACCCACAGGCATCATGTTTTTTTCTCATTTTAAAAAATATTTTCATTCCTAAAGCTTAATACCATCACTGTGTTAATTACACTTCCCTGAATTTTGGTAGTAAAATCTCAGTTGTTTTATATCACCTTTTTATTTTATGTTTTTATCCTAAACAATGGCTGTTGGTTTTAGAATAAGAGAAACTAGAAGTTCCTTTAGTTAGATATGTAAAAAAACCTGAAAATATTCTCATCTTTAATACGATATAGATTTTAGAACCAACGAACACACAATGGCAGTATAACTTTAAGGAATATGACTTGTCCTTGTGTTACTCCAGGGTTTCCTTACTGGAATTGTTTCACTAGTACAAAACTATGGTGATACAGACTCTATTTATTAGGCAGTGATTGAATCTGTATTACTGACTCCATGTAAGTCAATATGGTTACATGCATTTGAACGATGTTATAACCATTTATTGCCTTTCACCTGAATTTCACAAAGCAAGAAGGCTCTACTGTGTTTCTAAGTGGATGTAGAGGGGAATGTTTAAATTAGAGGCAGTCCAACATTTCCTCCTTAATTCCATCCACACCCAAATTATACAGGCTTGATTGATGATACTCTCAGGCACATGGTGGGATTCCTGGGGATGGTTCTGTGCAGGGCTAAGGGTTGGACTCAATGGTCCTTGTGGGTCCCTTCCAACTCAGCATATTCTCTGATTCTGTGACACGTGCAGCAGGCTGTGAGCTGACCTGGTGAGGCAGCTCAAGAGCATGAGAAGATGCACATCCAAAATAAATTTGCACTTTTACTCAGGTCCTCAGAAGACAAGGACAGGCTCAAACAACATGCCTGATTGCTGGAGCTTCTGAAATCCAGACAGGAGCTGCAGCTCTCCAGCCACAGCTTTTGCCCCCAGGAACATACCCAGTCCTAGGCACTGGAAGGGTTCTCTGGAAGGTGACACAAGCTGGGGATGCATTGACCGTCTCCTTTAGGTAACAGTACAACACAGAAACTGCAGAGCCTCCTACTCCTAGAGCCAAGCTGAACCCTTGACAGAAGATTCAAACACTCTTAAGTTGGATGGTGTGAGACAGTGCTGACAGTTAAAGACACAGAGTCCAAGGAGTTGAGTTTCTGCCCTCACTGACCTCCACTGCCTCCGGTGAGTGACAAGCACGTCATGTACAATATTCCTTCTTAAACGAGGACCCCTGCTCTGCCCATTTCTCACTAAAACAGTGTTGATAGCATCACTATCAAGCCAAGAGACCAAATAAAAATCTACCCGCAAATTATGTTTCTATTTTTCCCCCACCAAAAATAAATTTTGGAATTACACTCTTTAAGAAGTGTCCTCACCTGGGTACTCTAGAACGTATTTACAGTGCCCCATCTCCTCCCTGCTTTTAGCAAATTCTATCTGCCATTAGAAACAAGCAATTCCCCATGTCTTTACCCACTTCTCGTTTATGGCAGTCACATATTCCTGCCAAGAACAGAGAATTCAGACAGACTATGTTTGTCCTTGTGGGCATTTCAGGAAGCTACACGAGGTACCACCGGCTTGTGCAAGTAATCACTTTCCTCTCCTGATGAGAAAGCCCTTAATTTCCTTTTTCCTTTCCCTACTTCCTGCAGGAGCTGAGCCCTCTGACAGCTCTGACAATTGTTTTGTTCGCAGAGTAATGCTACTTATAACACCCAACCCAACCTCATGGCTATGAGAAATCAGGTCCCTGCCACGCTGTATGGATGATTAATGAAACTGCAGTGGCTGTTAACCCACTGCTGAAAGGACAGCACACACTGTCTAACTGTTATTTCCAGAAACTCAGGTTCAGCCAGGACTGGTGACAAAGAGGAATGAGGCTGTCCTGAGGTGAGCTCTGAGTGTTTCAACAGCTCCTTATGTGCTCTGCACTGAGCCTCGCCTTGTGAGATTATCTGAAGTCCCAGATTCAGAAGGGAAGGAGGCAGCAGAAGTTACTATGCTACCTCTCATTCCCCCAGGGAAAGAGTACTTTTAATTCAGATTATTTTCATCTTGGACCCAACAAGTGGATTTGCTACCAGAAGAGAATGGACACTGGAAGGGTGAATACTTCATGAGTCAGCTGGGCTATGGGCACCAGCCCTTGCGTTGCTAGATGGTCAAACACTTCATGTGTCTGCTGCAAAATGAGAAGAACTGCAAAACAGGATTTCCTATGACAACCAGATTCTGTGGTTCGAGTTAGCCCTTCTAGACTGATGTTCCTGTACTGAAGTAGGAATTAATTTAGGAAATAATAGAATTCCTTTGGGGCTTTTATCTAAAAATACCCATCTTATTTCTTCATATAAGAGCAAACACCCAGTTATGTTTTCACCATTGACTGTAAATTACTGTCTAAATATCTTCAAGCAAGAGAAGTGATGTTGTAAACAAGCCAGTCAGAATGTTAGCTTGTTAAGATGTCTTAGTGGATTAGACAAAAAAGAGAGAGCATGAAATAACCACCTGTGTTTTTAGCAAGTGTTGCCTGCCAAATCCCACCTGGTATTATTATATATCTCTTAGTGATGCAATGTAACTTCTTAAATTATAGCTGATTATACTGCAGAATATGAAACATCAGGTACCACAAGGCTTCCTTTGCTTTGGTTGGACCAGAGGATCATTTACAACCTGGGTTGTTATATGAGTCTAAGTGAGGTAATAAAAAGAAGAATCAAATCAGCAGGCTGTGAGAGATATAGAGAGATTAACACAAAAGTTCTTGGTAACTTCAGAAACAAACTATGGAACAGGACATTTTGTGTAGAGGACAGAGGGATCTTGTAGTCCTCCCGCCAGAGGAACCCTCATGCCCCACTACGGCTCGGCCTCTCCAGAAAATAAAAACTGAAATCCAGAATGGAGTTCAAGAAAACAAACCATTTAAATTAACTAAATTACTTTGGGGAAAACAAGGATGTTTTTGTGTCCCAAAGCGCCTCTTCAATTCCACATGTTTTTGTTAAGCATTCATGATGTCTTTGGAATAGCTTATTATTAAGGATCACACATAAGGATCACACACTTTCTTCATGGAACACATCTTACTATCAAGCTGATTTTGCATGGGAAAAGACCCACAGTTTTCTAAAATGACTGTACTAAGCTGTAGGAGAACGTTGCCAAATGAATCAAGCTGTGGCTGCACTGTGGTAAATTCCAGAGCACATAATAATGCTCCCATTTGTTTGTTTGAATCATCTTATGGTGCTGCGTGCACATTTAGCTGATGTACCAACACTAATGGGTCACGCTGTTCTTGGAGCTGGATTTATAAAACATCTCATAAAAACAAACAGCTTTATTGCCAGGCTCATGAATGATAATCCCACAGATACAAATCATTAATCACAGAATGTATTAAGGTAATTACCAAACCAGGGATCTGTTTTATGGAATTTGTGGGTATGTGGTTAGATTATTTTCTTTTTGCACAAAGCAGACAGCAGTTGCCTGCTGCTGAAATCCCTCTGTATCCACAAGGATCAGGTCCCAGTAGAACCATGGTGGTCAGCCAAGCCACGATCATTACAGTGTTGACAATGTACTGCCTGCACAGAACCTTTTCCCATCACTTTTATTTAGCATACATGACATCTCAACATTGCTGCTGAGAGCCATAAAACCCTCATTGCATGCTTATACTTGACAAAGTACAATTCAGAAATCAGGAGAAGGTCCTGACTCACACAGAGCTATTGTCTGTTTGTCCATTTTGTTCCTTGTTAATAATACAAGAAGTACAGAACAAGAGCAGTGGGTTGTTTTTCTCCTCACTTCAAACCTTTGTGTATGAAGACAGAAACAACTTTTTAAAGTGACAACATTTTACATTAAGTTATTTGCTAATATTTTAAAGTTCTGCCAGCTTTGACAATTTTTTTTCTATTCAGCAATAGAATTTTCAACACTATTGTAACATGGCACTGGGGTTTAGCAACTCTGCAAGAAGCTATTCTTTCCCTCAGGTCTTCTCTATTTCATAACTTCTTCTCTCTTTACCACCACCCCAACCTGTTTAATGTGAGTTGACAACTATCCATTTAAATAGAATTACAATGTCTTTCATCATACAGAGACAGTAACAAGCAGAAAAGAAGATTAATCATTAAAAATACAGGAGGGGAAATGCTGTTGCAAACTCCAACCTAGGCAGGTTTCCAAAGCACAGCTGAGCCCTGGGATTCTGGGCAGCCAAGAAACACATCTTGGAATATAGCTCCACTGTCTCATTAAGGGGGAAAGAATAAAAGTTTGGCTGCATAAGGACAAAGCACTGACCAAGGACATTGGTCCAGAACAACTGGCTCCCACAGTCATTGAAGTAATTCCAAACATTCATCCAGCTTTCCATCCCTATTACATATAACCAGGTACTCCTTCAGAGCCTGTTGCTCATATCTGAAATGAGCAGAAAGCTCATTATCCAGTTTATCCTCATCTTCCATCTTTATACTGGAATTCTCACAATGAATAAAACCAGTGTGCAGCAAAAATAACAGGATCCTCCTCGTGCAGAGCCTTTAAGCTCTCATTGGAGCCTGTGCCACCTGCTGTGACCATCAGAGAAAGGCTGCAATAGCGCTACCTGGAGTGCAGGAAACTTTCCAATTTGGGCTCACCAGTGCTGCCACAAACTTGTGGGTGTTTTCATGAATAATAGAATCATTTAGGTTGGAAAAGACCTCTAAGAACGTTGAGTCCAACCATTAAGCCACCACTGCCAAGCCCACCACGAAACCACGTCCCCAGGTGCCATGTCCACACATTTTTTAAACACTTCCAGGGATGGCGACTCCATCACATCCCTGGGCACCCTGTGCCATGTCTTGACAGCCCTTTCAGTAAAGAGATGTTTCCTAATATCCAACCTAAACCTCCCCTGGCACAACTTGAGGCCATTTCCTCTTGTCCTGTCCCTTGCTACTTGGGAGAAGAGGCCAATCCTCACCTGGCTGCAACTCTCCTTGTAAGAGAGTGATAAGAGTTACTCCTGAGCCTCCCTTTCTCCAGACTAAACACTCCCAGCTCCCTCAGCTGCTCCTCATAAGACCTGTGCCTGGTTTGCAGTTGAAAGGCAGGGTGGCTGGAGTCATATATTTTGGCCTGAAATGCTGGGATGGTGTGTGGAGGACACCTCCATCTTCCCAGTGATGAGAACCACCCGGCCCTAGCAGCTGTCTCTCTGCAGCTGTGCTTGCCCCTCTCCCCTCAGGAAATGGATTCCCACTTCCCAAGTTTCCACAGCTGCACATGGTCAGCTGGGGAGGATACTCAGTGAGAAACATTTAAACTCCAAAATGAAAATCAAAGTATCCATTCAGGATGACAAAGAGAGAACAGCTGAGGCTCAGCTGCCCTTACAAGCCATCACCAAGTCACCAAGGTTGATTAAATTCTTCTCTTTGAGTCGACTGTATCTCCCTGTCCTTTAGTCTATCTACCAGTGTCTCGTAGGGGTCTGCATTTTATTCTGCCTAGTGGAAAGGAATAGGCTTTTATATACTTTTATAACATGGAAATAGATTTTGTGCCTCATTGCACCACTACAATTCAGTTTTCACATCCTTGGACATTTTGGTGAGTGACATCTTAGAAGCTCCCAGCACATTACTATTTATTCTGCAGTATGGTTGTTTTAGCATTACACAACAAGTACACAAAGTAATGGAAAGGATGGGAGCTAAGGCCACAGTACCAATATAATCTACTTGATAAAGTGCAATTGGGAAAACCTGTTTGATGTGGGCTGGCAGCTATCCATTTAAATAGAATTACAATGTCTTTCATCATATTGAGACAGCAACAAGCAGAAAAGGTTAATCAACTTTATGGACTGATTTTTTGTTCCTTGGGTTTTGAACCATAATGTGGGATGTAAGAGTGCCACTAGGTCCAGTCCAGTGAAGATGTTGCTTGGTGATACTTAGAGAGTTGGACTACATGATTATTGTAGGTCCCTGCTAACTGAACTAGTCTATTCTAAGAGTAGTAGTACTTAAAGTGCAATTTCCCGAATGAGTGGACAGTACTGGTGGCCTAAGCATAAGAACAAGGCATCTTGTCATAGTTACAAACTTACAGTGTCTGGTATCATCTTCCTCTACGCCTATGATTACTCCAGGGTCCCCCCCTTGCTAAATACAGAGTAGCTGCTCCCTTGTGTGCTCCTACCACAGAGTTGTTGTGGCACAGTAAGAAACACCGTCACTTATATCGCAGTAATGAGTTTAATTGTATCAACCCTGAATCTTTCACAGAGAAAAACACCTCCTTTTTTGGGCATTAGAGGAGAACAGGACTCAAATTCATATTAAAATACAACTCTCATTTGGGCTGGGTGTGATTGTATCAGTAGCTTCTTTTCTAACAGGTCAAGTGTCATGTGAAGTGACTGTAAGTTGATTTTTAGATCTTCTTCTTAAACTACAGTAGGGTTAGAAGTTTGAACCTGAAATCAAGACCTTTGCTGTACTAGGCAAAAGGGCAGAACAAAAAGAGTGCTCTTGAGACAAAGAGTGTGATAGCCAGTTAAAATAAGTCCACAGTTTTGGATCCCTTGACTGTCAATCAGCTTGTCAAAGCACTGTTACTGATTCTCTAGCAGAATGTCATGGCTCCTTACTGTTCTTCCCCTGCTGTCACAAAGGTGGGAGGTGCAAAGAAGTCACTGACTCAACCCTGGACACAGCCCCCTTTCTCTTCCCCTTCCTCACACTCAAGCCAAGTGCCAAACAGCATAGCTGACTCTGAAGAGACTTATATTGGGGAGCCCGTGTGTGCCCACAGATGCTTTACATCTACCTAAAACACAATTAACCATTGCTGGGAAAAGAAGGCTTTTTGGGGAACAATACATGGATTTGAAAAGTTTGAGGTTAGCTGAACACACACTTGCATTATTTAACACACGTTCACCCCTTGTTCTGTCTGCTCTGTCCCCACCATCTACTGCTAAACAGGTCCCTTATCTTTATTGATCACTTAATTTATCTTTTCTTAACTCCCCTTGCTCCGTCTGGTGCTGTGTGTCCAAGGTATTGAGGCTAAACATCCGTCTGTTCATACTGTCATGACTGGTTCGCCTTTGAAAGAATAGGGGGAGCAGGTGGTGTGACTAAGTAGACCCCCGACAGAATAGGGGCACCATTGCTGTGTCCTGTCCCAACCTGCCATCGATTCCCCACCCTCCCAACTGTTCCACATTAAAGCAGTCAACTGTGGCTTTACAGTCCAAGTTTTACACAACTGTTTTACAAACCAGGAAGAATTTCTTTTGTTGAAAATCTTTTGTTAGGCAGCGCAGAATGGGGAGGGGAGCAGGGTAGAGGGAGTGGAGAAAGCCCGTTCTGAGACCGAGTGCATTTTAATGTGTATGTAGATGTACACTACAGGATGTGCCAAGCCAGCTCTGTATTTCTGTGCTGCCTTTAAGCTCTCTTTAAAGAGAACACAACATATCTTTCAAATACTTTTCATTTTCTTGGGGTCTTCTAGTCATTTTCCTTTGGTACTGTTTATGGTACTATTTTGGTTTATTAGAGCAAATAAGATTGAAAACCAAATAAAATGACTTCTTATACTTTTTTTTTTCCTCAACAAGAATAGAACATTCACTTTTCAGTGTTGCAAAACTATTATAAATCCATCTAACTGGATAGACAACCTCAAAAAGTCCAGATGATGCTTCAGCCACATTCCAGTTTCCAAACAGTCCTATTACAGGCACCATCTTGCTTCTGATCTCATACACACCACTGAATCCTGTGAAAAAATACAGTGTATCTCAACCCAGATGTCAGCTAGAACTTGTACATATGAGTTATCTCTGAGATAACATACCCTGAAACGGTCAGGTCCGTAAGAGACAGAATAGAAGCTCACAAAATGGAACCCAGAAAGAGCAAGCGTTTTCTTACAGCTCTGAAACTATTCTGGTATTACCACTAGAGTGCTACAAATAGTTGCATACAAAACCTGAATCTACCAAATTCTCATTTTGTTTTTCTTTCCCTCCTTTCTGTGAGAACTCACAAACTGATAATTCACAAATTGTTCAAAGCCGAACACAAGATTTGGGTATTTTCCACATTTTCAAAGGAAAATGACATTTTGCCTTGGAAGCTTTTTCCGCAGGTTGAAATGTATTAGAAGTTCTATTTCAGGCAAAATTTGCAAACCAAGAGACAGAGATCCTGTTCCTTTTTGGAAGCTATTGCAGCCAATCATGCAAATCTTATAACTGTAGATGCAAAAAGGGGGAAAAAGGATAAAAGTTGTCTTTCCTTCAGAGATGTCTGTCTTTCTGCCCTTCCTCTCCCCATCAGGCTGCAGTGGAAAGACAAAAGCTGAGACTCTGCATCCATAGAATTCAATGGCAAAATTTCTGTGAGGCCTGAATTTCACCCAATCTGCTGAGTCCTGCAGGAACAGCAAAAATCAGTGATTGTTGTTTAAAGAGGGAAGGATCCATATTTGTTACTAGAAGGGAAAGTACTGAGAATTAATCCTACTAAAAGCACTGTTTTCTCTTAGGAGCCTGATCCTCTCAGATATGTAAGTAATAGACTGCTCAGTTCAATTGGTATAAGGAGTACAGTTCAGATTCATGGGGGTTTTTAGCTTCCTGACCAAATACAAAGCATAGAAATATCGAAAAGCATTCAGCACTAAAATTAAATGCTTTTGAATGAAGCATATGTTTTAAAAAATAAAATAAGAGAAATAATATATTCAGATAAATCCTCTCTGTATATCCACAGTCCCTTCAGGAGTCTGGTAGACAGGTCACTCAACCAGAAGGCTTGGTTTCAATCCTTCCCTTTCAAGGAAGTACCTAAGTGCCTCCACAGAAAGCTATAAAACCACCAGGACAGAGGATTACATGGATGCTGTATGATATATGATTGCCAGTCTCTCATATTACTGCACTCCCATGGTGCATAAAGAGTCCATGAATTTGAAGCCAGCATCAGGAGTGTCTTTTCTCTGAGACCAGTATCCTAATCATGAAGTTCTTCAAGTCTTATTTTACATTTCCTATCTCATTGAATATTTATTTAATAGCACCACCTGCAAGAAGCAAGAGAAGCTCACCTCACCTTCTCACCATGGTGCTTGGGGTGGTCACCCTGGAGAAGGAAGACAAAGATTGGATTTTTAGCAGATTGAGCAGAATAACAGAACTAGCACTCCAGAAATATGAACAAATATGCTATTACTGCAATACTGGATAAATAGGATCATCATGGCTTGTTTTCAGTCCAAACTTTTTCTCAAAAGCAGCAAGACTTTTGAATATTTTCTCAACAACCAAGATTATTTTACAACCAGGTTGGTAGACAGTAACACATCCCCAAATGTTTGTTCACACCTGGAAGTGATCATCAAGAAGATGAGGATCAGCATCACCAAGGATGAAACATTCTCAGTATTTTCCCTAAAAATTTATAACACCTTCACAGTAGAAAACAGAGATCAGTATTTTAGCATTGCAGGTAAGCAGAGAAAGAGGGAATCTACACAGATCTATACGGAGGATAGCTACAGAAATCTGTAGACCTAGAGTCACTGTTATTTAAAAATTCAGTAATTCATTAATTGATTAAAATCTCTGTTAATAAGCTTGAGGGAAAGAAAATGTCTTACATCTCTGCTCATTTCGAAGGCATTAAAATTACATGCCTAGTTCAGAAGAATTCTATCACAAATACTGCATTGCCTGTAAATTACCAAGCTGTCTTCCAACTGTAAAAATCACATTTATAGATTAGAAAATCCTTCCCAATTGTTCATTTTTAACAAATCAAGAATTGTCTCTCTACTACTATATTAAGCTATCATTTTGCTCCTACTAACTTTTTAAATGCTGACTTCTCAAATTTGTGTGTGAAACATCAATACATTTGGATGTATGACATTCAAAATGTAGATGTAAAAGACAGGTGTGAAGTCCACATCATTCTATCTTATCTGCTCATGCAGGTTGGGTTGTGTCTAGAGTCTCTTTGTGTACAAAAATGCTTGGAGAATTACTGAATCAGTTATAAATTTGTCCTTAGGTTATACTAATGATATACAAAGAATCAAATAGATAGGAAAACATGTGAAACTAGACAGTAGAAAATATGGTGTTCCTAGTGACTGCAATGCCCATCTGAATTAGATCACAAATTATCTGATTATCTAATTAGATCTGAAATGAGTCTTATGGATCTTCCAACCCCCGATGGATGTTTCTCTACATCACGAGAGTCACCACACAGTTTGCCACATTTTGGTAGAATGACATTTTCTGAGAGGCTTATTGCTCGCAAGGCACAGATATTGTGGCTCAGAATAAGTTGTGTTGCCTGCTTTTCTGTAGACAAGGTTACATGACAACTGTCAAAAGCCATCTAGAATCTGCAGTGTTTTCTTTCCAAAAAAAAACCAAACCCAAATTATTGAAACATCCCTGTATAGGTTTACAGGATGTAACAGTACCTGTACAGTCAGGTACATGCATGTCTTTATTCAGAGGCAAGAACAAGCTTTATGCACTCTATATACAACCATCAAAATATTTTATGTGGATTTTGCTGCTTCTGTGAAACAATATTGTCATGTGTTGCACACATCAAACTCGATTTAACTTGCCTAAAAGTCACATACTGATATCCTAAATATATATAATGTCATCATTTCACTTTCAAAATGGATGAACAAAATTATAAGAGGAGAGGAAAATAAAAACCATATTGGCATCGACTTATCCCATTGCAAAAGCCATATTAGTGTAATTGTGTATAATCGTTTAAAGTATAATTTAATACATCCCTTTAACAACTCACAAATTATCACTTGACAACTAGAAATAATAGGTCTTTTTGTTAAAAACAGAAAGCATGTGAAGACTAAAGGTTAAACAGGTCTTTTCATCATGATAAATCACTGGTTAATGAGCCTGGTATTGTTGGGTATTATACTTGCTCACTTCAATGCCATTACCTTCTGGTTGTAAAGCTGACACTACTAATGATCTTCATTCTTTGAACTTTTCCACAATATTGACTGGTTGCATAGAGCAGATGTTACTTGGATTTGACTGCAAAAGTGGCAATTCTTCTAAGGCTTGGAGAGGCCCTGAAAAGAATGATACTGAACACAATGTATTTTGATATCTCTAAGTCAAAAGAGATTCTTCTGTAAGTGTCAATTCTTGCTCTTGTAGCTTCTTAGTATCACACAAAAATCAATCACAGATAAGAGATCAAGATTCTTGATTTATTTTCTGCAGTTTCCTTTTTTTTTTAAAGTTGTAATAATGCGATGAACTAACACAAGAAAATTTGTGTCTAGTCTGTCATTGTACTCATAACTTCTCCTGCATCACATTATATGCAAGTAAAATAAAAAAATTAGTTCTGTATTTCTAAGATTTTCTTGGTCTAGACTGGAGGACGCTGAGGTCCCCAGGAGCTGTATGAGTGAGCCAAGTGCTGACAAAGCAGGATGCAGAAGGCCTGCACACATATGTTTGTATACCCACATCCATCACTTCTTATTCCAGAGGGAAGGAGGCCCTGCAGACCTTCCCCAAGTAGGCAGTTAGGAGAAGCAAATAGTTACTTGACACCTCTTTAACATATGACGGCTGTCTTTATTTGTGTGAGGGACCTGCTTCAAATAAACTCACAGAGCCTTGGGATCGAGAAGGAAGATTTAAGTGTAAGAGAGCAGGGATGGACAAGTTTAAAATTAAACTGAAGTGACCTGGAAGCTTCATGTTTATCCCCATTCCGTTCTCTTCCTGACCCTGCCCTTTTCTTGCACTTCTTCTTGCTCTGTTCCTGTCACTGCTGGATTCTAGAAAATGTGCAACTACAGAGCAAAATTCAAACCTGGAGAAGACAGAAGTAGTTTTCTCTGAGTTTACGTCCAGTTCTGGGCCAGAAAGATTTTGCTGCATCATAGAACAGAAATGCGGACAAATGAACTCACCATTCCCCAAGTCAAACCTCAGACCCTCACATCCTTCACATGCACATTCTTTGAATGTTTCTGTGCAGCAGCAAGCACAAAAGCTACATAGTTTAGCTTATGTCCATACCAAAAATCCAAGCTCCAAAAGGCATTTCTCACGTACTGCTAACAACTCACTGGCATGTAAAAAGTCATTATTTTTTTTCCTAAGTGATTCATGAAAATTTAACCCTGAAGGTTTAATCTTTAACCTGTTTGGGAAACTTAAGAAACTTTTCAGTAGTATTAATTTCACAATATAAAAATGTAAGCATGAACATACCTATTCCCCTCTGATCCCACTAAACTCAGTTGGATTGAGAGAAACAGTTTTCATATGATGTCTGTCACACCAGCATCTGAGGCTATCTGATCTGCAAAGGTCTCTCACTTAAAAAACTTACAGCTACTCACATACAGGATAAAATCCTGAACAAGTTGAGCTTCAACAAAATAAAGATTTTACTTGAGGAGTAATTAGCTACAATTCATTTATTTAAGGGGGGTGAGGGATGTGACATTGATAACCCTACATGCTGCAACCTAAGAATTTCTCATCTGTAGGATGTCATTTCCAACAGCAGGTAACACACACGTGCCTCATATGGGATCTGTCCTACTGTCAGAGAGAAACTGTCTCTTATCACTGTTTCCAAAGTTACCGTTAGATGTATCCAAATATCTATTTAATGTCTCACAATCAGAAACTGCAGTCTTGCAAAATCCAGGTTAGCTTACTCTATAGGGGTATAAATCCTCTCCTACTCATAGTTTCTCATTTAAAGAATTCTGATTTAAATTTTCGTTTAAATTTTCATTTAAAGAATATTTACTTGTTAGTGCGAGCAATTTGGTGCTATTTTAGTGTCTACAAAGTGTGGTTTTCATCATGTGAGAATTAGTGAAAATACTTTGAAGTACATGTTTTTGATAAAAGGGCTTATAAAAATATCTTTAGTGTGGGTAATATCAACTTTTTTTTTCCTTTGCTTATCAATTTAAATGTTTCCCATTTTATTGATAAAGCAAGAAAAAGAAGAGTGACTTATGCTGTGGAAAAAGCCCGTTGAATCCTATGGACTATACACAGATTTTAAGATTCTTTTTCAACCAATTCCACTGATATTGTTGTATGCCAGTATTGCAAACTGCACTCTCACTGTCTCTATGGTGTTCTCAGATAGCTTTTATTTTTGCCATAAAAAGCCGGAATTTTTAAATGTTATTTCTGATTTTTTTTCTTGGAGGAGAGGCAACACTAGTGGTGAACACCTGTATTCATTTGGACACTCAGATATAGTTTACTACCGTGTCATCAAAGCACTTCTACATTATTTGAGACATGAAAAATCACTAGAGGTAAACACTTCAGCACAAGGTAATGCAAATTATCCAAGAAAGGCTTTGTTAGACAAACCATATTTACAACAGAGGCAGATGCATTGGGAGTACGGGTTTCATGGAAGGGGGGTAACTTCTTAAATCAAAGAAACGGTTGTGTCTGACTTAGTCAATTCTCCCATTTCAAGGTATTGACCCCATGATTCCTGCTTATCTTGCCTTCCAAAATCATAAATCCTAATTAAATAGTATGTGTATAAAAGGTTTGAAAAGTAACACCTTAATTTACTTATTTGGTTACTTCTTTAAGCAGAAGTGGTTTGATTGCAA